>NC_068935.1:87943290-87955790 GCF_023091745.1 Budorcas taxicolor
CACACACACAGATCAGTTTTAAAGTTAAACAAACAAAAAAACAGATAGTTGGGCCACACACACAGACACACATCAGTTTTAAAGTTAAACAAAAAAAAAAACAGATAGTTGGGCCACACACACACGAACACATCAGTTGTAAAGTTAAACAAACAAAAAAACAGATGGTAGTCCCGCACATACACAGACACACACACATCAGTTTTAAAGTTAAATAAACAAACAAAAAAACAGATAGTTGGGACACACACACACACATCAGTTTTAAAGTTAAACAAACACACAAAAAAACAGATAGTTGGGCCACACACACACACATCAGTTTTAAAGTTAAACAAACACACAAAAAAACAGATAGTTGGGCCACACACACACAAACACACACACACATCAGTTTTAAAGTTAAACAAACAAAAAAACAGATAGTTGGGCCACACACACACACACATCAGTTTTAAAGTTAAACAAACACACAAAAAAACAGATAGTTGGGCCACACACAAACACACACACACACACAACAGTTTTAAAGTTAAACAAACAGAAAAACAGATAGTTGGGCCACGCACACACACACACACACACACAGAAACACATATCAGTTTTAAAGTTAAAGAAACAAACAAAATAACAGATGGGACACACACACACACATCAGTTTTAAAGTTAAATAAACAAAAAAACAGATAGTTGGGCCACACACACGCACACACATCAGTTGTAAAGTTAAACAAACAAAAAAACAGATGGTAGTGCCGCACATACACAGACACACACACATCAGTTTTAAAGTTAAATAAACAAACAAAAAAACAGATAGTTGGGACACACACACACACATCAGTTTTAAAGTTAAACAAACACACAAAAAAGCAGATAGTTGGGCCACACACACACAAACACACACACACATCAGTTTTAAAGTTAAACAAACAAAAAAACAGATAGTTGGGCCACACACACACACACACATCAGTTTTAAAGTTAAACAAACACAGAAAAAAACAGATAGTTGGGCCACACACAAACACACACACACACACAACAGTTTTAAAGTTAAACAAACAGAAAAACAGATAGTTGGGCCACACACACACACACATCAGTTTTAAAGTGAAACAAACAAGAAAATAGATAGTTGGGCCACACACAAACACACAAACACACATACATCAGTTTTAAAGTTAAACAAACAAGAAAACGGATAGTTGGGCCACACACACACACACACATCAGTTTTAAAGTTAAACAAACAAAAAAACAGATAGTTGGGACACACACACATACATCAGTTTTAAAGTCAAACAAACACAAAAAAAAAACAGATAGTTGGGACACACACACACACACACACTAGTTGTAAAGTTAAACAAACAAAAAAACAGATGGTAAGGCCGCACATACACAGACACACACACATCAGTTTTAAAGTTAAATAAACAAACAAAAAAACAGATAGTTGGGACACACACACACACATCAGTTTTAAAGTTAAACAAACAAAAAAACAGATAGTTGGGCCACACGCACCCACACACACACATATCAGTATTAAAGTTAAAGAAACACACACAAAAACAGATAGTTGGGCCACACATACACACACACAGATCAGTTTTAAAGTTAAACAAACAAAAAAACAGATAGTTGGGCCACACACACAGACACACATCAGTTTTAAAGTTAAACAAAAAAAAAAAACAGATAGTTGGGCCACACACACACGAACACATCAGTTGTAAAGTTAAACAAACAAAAAAACAGATGGTAGTCCCGCACATACACAGATACACACACATCAGTTTTAAAGTTAAATAAACAAACAAAAGAACAGATAGTTGGGACACACACACACACATCAGTTTTAAAGTTAAACAAACACACAAAAAAACAGATAGTTGGGCCACACACACACAAACACACACACATCAGTTTTAAAGTTAAACAAACAAAAAAACAGATAGTTGGGCCACACACACACACACACATCAGTTTTAAAGTTAAACAAACACACAAAAAAACAGATAGTTGGGCCACACACAAACACACACACACACACAACAGTTTTAAAGTTAAACAAACAGAAAAACAGATAGTTGGGCCACGCACACACACACACACACACACAGAAACACATATCAGTTTTAAAGTTAAAGAAACAAACAAAATAACAGATGGGACACACACACACACATCAGTTTTAAAGTTAAATAAACAAAAAAACAGATAGTTGGGCCACACACACGCACACACATCAGTTGTAAAGTTAAACAAACAAAAAAACAGACGGTAGTGCCGCACATACACAGACACACACACATCAGTTTTAAAGTTAAATAAACAAACAAAAAAACAGATAGTTGGGACACACACACACACATCAGTTTTAAAGTTAAACAAACACACAAAAAAGCAGATAGTTGGGCCACACACACACAAACACACACACATCAGTTTTAAAGTTAAACAAACAAAAAAACAGATAGTTGGGCCACACACACACACACACATCAGTTTTAAAGTTAAACAAACACACAAAAAAACAGATAGTTGGGCCACACACAAACACACACACACACACAACAGTTTTAAAGTTAAACAAACAGAAAAACAGATAGTTGGGCCACACACACACACACATCAGTTTTAAAGTGAAACAAACAAGAAAATAGATAGTTGGGCCACACACAAACACACAAACACACATACATCAGTTTTAAAGTTAAACAAACAAGAAAACGGATAGTTGGGCCACACACACACACACACATCAGTTTTAAAGTTCAACAAACAAAAAAACAGATAGTTGGGACACACACACATACATCAGTTTTAAAGTCAAACAAACACAAAAAAAAAACAGATAGTTGGGACACACACACACACACACACTAGTTGTAAAGTTAAACAAACAAAAAAACAGATGGTAGGGCCGCACATACACAGACACACACACATCAGTTTTAAAGTTAAATAAACAAACAAAA
Organism: Budorcas taxicolor; assembly: GCF_023091745.1. Classification (NCBI taxonomy): domain Eukaryota; kingdom Metazoa; phylum Chordata; class Mammalia; order Artiodactyla; family Bovidae; genus Budorcas; species Budorcas taxicolor. The sequence continues at coordinate 87,946,278 of NC_068935.1, forward strand.
AAACAGATAGTTGGGCCACACACACACACACACACACATCAGTTTTAAAGTTAAACAAACACACAAAAAAACAGATAGTTGGGCCACACACACACAAACACACACAAAACATCAGTTTTAAAGTTAAACAAAAACACAAAAAACAGATAGTTGGGCCACACACACACACACACACATCACTTTTAAAATTAAACAAACACACAAAAAAACAGATAGTTGGGCCACACACACACACACACACACACACATCAGTTTTAAAGTTAAACAAACACACAAAAAAACAGATAGTTGGGCCACACACACACACACACACACACACATCAGTTTTAAAGTTAAACAAACACACAAAAAAACAGATAGTTGGGCCACACACACACAAACACACACAAAACATCAGTTTTAAAGTTAAACAAAAACACAAAAAACAGATAGTTGGGCCACACACACACACACACATCACTTTTCAAATTAAACAAACACACAAAAAAACAGATAGTGGGGCCACACACACACACACTCATCAGTTTTAAAGTTAAACAAACACACAAAAAAACAGATAGTTGGGCCACACACAAACACACACACACACACAACAGTTTTAAAGTTAAACAAACAGAAAAACAGATAGTTGGGCCACGCACACACACACACACACACACAGAAACACATATCAGTTTTAAAGTTAAAGAAACAAACAAAATAACAGATGGGACACACACACACACATCAGTTTTAAAGTTAAACAAACAAAAAAACAGATAGTTGGGCCACGCACACACACACACACACACACATACCAGTTTTAAAGTTAAAGAAACAAAAAAACAGATAGTTGGGTCACACACACACGCACACATCAGTTGTAAAGTTAAACAAACCAAAAAGCAGATAGTTGGGCCACACACACACACACACACACACACACACACACACACACACAGAAACACATATCAGTTTTAAAGTTAAAGAAACAAACAAAATAACAGATGGGACACACACACACACATCAGTTTTAAAGTTAAATAAACAAAAAAACAGATAGTTGGGCCACACACACACACACATCAGTTGTAAAGTAAAACAAACAAAAAAAGAGATAGTTGGGTCCCTCACACACACACACACACACACACACATCAGTTTTAAAGTTAAACAAACACACAAAAAAACAGATATTTGGGCCACACACACACACACTTCAGTTGTAAAGTTAAACAAACAAAAAAACAGATAATTGGGCCCTGCACACACACACACACACACACACACACACACACACACACACCTTTTAAAGTTAAACAAACAAGAAAACAGATAGTTGGGACACACACACTCCCATCAGTTTTAAAGTCAAATAAACACACAAAAAAACAGATAGTTGGGCCACACACAAACACACACACACACATCAGTTTTAAAGTTAAACTAACACACAAAAAAACAGATATTTGGGCCAGACACACACACACTTCAGTTGTAAAGTTAAACAAACAAAAAAACAGATAGTTGGGCGACGGATTCACACACAAACACACACACACACGCACACACACACATCAGTTTTAAAGTTAAACAAACAGAAAAACAGACAGTTGGGCCACACACACACACACACATATCAGTTTTAAAGTGAAACAAACAAGAAAATAGATAGTTGGGCCACACACACACACACAAACACACATACATCAGTTTTAAAGTTAAACAAACAAGAAAACAGATAGTTGGGCCACACACACACACACACATCAGTTGTAAAGTTAAACAAACAAAAAAACAGATGGTAGTGCCGCACATACACAGACACACACACATCAGTTTTAAAGTTAAATAAACAAACAAAAAAATAGATAGTTGGGACACACACACACACATCAGTTTTAAAGTTAAACAAACACACAAAAAACCAGATAGTTGGGCCACACACACACAAACACACACACACACATCAGTTTTAAAGTTAAACAAACAAAAAAACAGATAGTTGGGCCACACACACACACACATTAGTTTTAAAGTTAAACAAACACACAAAAAAACAGATAGTTGGGCCACACACAAACACACACACACACAGATCAGTTTTAAAGTTAAACAAACAGAAAAACAGATAGTTGGGACACAGACACACACACACATCATTTTTAAAGTGAAACAAACAAGAAAATAGATAGTTGGGCCAAACACACACACACAAACACACATACATCAGTTTTAAAGTTAAACAAACAAGAAAACAGATAGTTGGGCCACACACACACAAACACACACACACATCAGTATTAAAGTTAAACAAACAAAAAAACAGATAGTTGGGACACACACACACATCAGTTTTAAAGTAAAACAAACACACAAAAAAACAGATAGTTGGGCCACACACACACACACACACACTAGTTGTAAAGTTAAACAAACAAAAAAACAGATGGTAGGGCCGCACATACACAGACACACACACATCAGTTTTAAAGTTAAATAAACAAACAAGAAAACAGATAGTTGGGCCACACACACACACACACACACATCAGTTTTAAAGTTAAACAAAAAAGAAAATAGATAGTTGGGCCACACACACACACACAAACACACATACATCAGTTTTAAAGTTAAACCAACAAGAAAACAGATAGTTGGGCCACACACACACACACAAACACAGACACACATCAGTTTTAAAGTTAAACAAACAAAAAAACAGATAGTTGGGACACACACACACACATCAGTTTTAAAGTCAAACAAACACACAAAAAAACAGATCGTTGGGCCACACACACACACACACACACACACACACAGGTTTCAAGTAAAACAAACAAAAAAACAGATAGTTGGGCCACACACACACACACATCAGTTGTAAAGTTAAACAAACAAAAAAACAGATAGTTGGGCCACACACACACACACACACACACACACATCAGTTTTAAAGTTAAACAAAAACACAAAAAAGAGATAGTTGGGCCACACACACACACACACACATCAGTTTTAATGTTAAACAAACACACAAAAAAACAGATAGTTGGGCCACACACACACACACACACACACTAGTTGTAAAGTTAAACAAACAAAAAAACAGATGGTAGGGCCGAACAAACACAGACACAGACACATCAGTTTTAAAGTTAAATAAACAAACAAAAAAACAGATAGTTGTGCCACACACACACACACATCAGTTGTAAACTTAAACAAACAAAAAAACAGATAGTTGGGCCACACACACACATACACACACACACACACACACACACCAGTTTTAAAGTTAAACAAACAAAAAAACAGAGAGTTGGGACACACACACACACCCATCAGTTTTAAAGTCAGATAAACACACAAAAAAACAGATAGCTGGGCCACACACACACACACACACAGAAACAAACACACAGAGAAACACATATCAGTTTTAAAGTTAAAGAAACAAACAAAAAAACAGATGGGACACACACACACACATCAGTTGTAAAGTTACACAAACAAAAAAACAGATAGTTGGGCCACACACACACACACACACACACATCAGTTTTAAAGTTAAACAAACACACACAAAAAAAAGATAATTGGGCCACACACACACACACACACACGCACACACACACAGAAACAGATATCAGTATTAAAGTTAAAGAAACAAACAAAATAACAGATGCGACACACACACACACATCAGTTTTAAAGTTAAATACACAAAAAAACAGATAGTTGGGCCACACATACACACACACACCAGTTTTAAACTTAAACACACAAAAACACAGATAGTTGGGCCACACACACACACACACACACACAGAAACACATATCAGTTTTAAAGTTAAAGAAACAAACAAAATAACAGATGGGACACACACAGACACATCAGTTTTAAAGTTAAACAAACAAAAAAACAAATAGTTGGGCCACACACACACGCACACATCAGTTGTAAAGTTAAACAAACAAAAAAACAGATAGTTGGGCCACGCACACACACACACACACACACACATACCAGTTTTAAAGTTAAAGAAACAAAAAAACAGATAGTTGGGCCACACACACACGCACACATCAGTTGTAAAGTTAAACAAACCAAAAAGCAGATAGTTGGGCCACACACACACACACACACACACACACACACACACACCAGTTTTAAACTTAAACACACAAAAAAACAAATAGTTGGGCCACACACACACACACACACACACACACACACAGAAACACATATCAGTTTTAAAGTTAAAGAAACAAACAAAATAACAGATGGGACACACACACACCCATCAGTTTTAAAGTTAAATAAACAAAAAAACAGATAGTTGGGCCACACACACACACACACATCAGTTGTAAAGTTAAACAAACAAAAAAACAGATGGTAGTGCCGCACATACACAGACACACACACATCAGGTTTAAAGTTAAACAAACACACAAAAAAACAGATAGTTGGGCCACACACACACAAACACAGACACACATCAGTTTTAAAGTTAAATAAACAAACAAAAAAATAGATAGTTGGGACACACACACACATCAGTTTTAAAGTTAAACAAACAAAAAAACAGATAGTTGGGCCACACACACACACACACATCAGTTTTAAAGTTAAACAAACACACAAAAAAACAGATAGTTGGGCCACACAGAAACACACACACACACATACCAGTTTTAAACTTAAAGAAACACACACAAAAATAGATAGTTGGGCCACACACACACACACACACACACACTAGTTGTAAAGTTAAACAAACAAAAAAACAGATGGTAGGGCCGAACAAACACAGACACAGACACATCAGTTTTAAAGTTAAATAAACAAACAAAAAAACAGATTGTTGGGCCACACACACACACACATCAGTTGTAAAGTTAAACAAACAAAAAAACAGATAGTTGGGCCACACACACACACACACACACACACACACACACACCAGTTTTAAAGTTAAACAAACAAAAAAACAGATAGTTGGGACACACACACACACACACACACATCATTTTTAAAGTGAAACAAACAAGAAAATAGATAGTTGGGCCAAACACACACACACAAACACACATACATCAGTTTTAAAGTTAAACAAACAAGAAAACAGATAGTTGGGCCACACACACACACACAAACACAGACACACATCAGTATTAAAGTAAAACAAACAAAAAAACAGATAGTTGGGACACACACACACAAACACACACACACATCAGTTTTAAAGTTAAACAAACAGAAAAACAGATAGTTGGGACACACACACACACACACACACATCATTTTTAAAGTGAAACAAACAAGAAAATAGATAGTTGGGCCAAACACACACACACAAACACACATACATCAGTTTTAAAGTTAAAGAAACAAGAAAACAGATAGTTGGGCCACACACACACACACAAACACAGACACACATCAGTATTAAAGTAAAACAAACAAAAAAAAAGATAGTTGGGACACACACACAGATCAGTTTTAAAGTCAAACAAACACACAAAAAAACAGATAGTTGGACCACACACACGAGTTGTAAAGTTAAACAAACAAAAAAACAGATGGTAGGGCCGCACAAACACAGACACACACACATCAGTTTTAAAGTTAAATAAACAAACAAAAAAACAGATAGTTGGGCCACACACATACACACACACACACATCAGTTTTAAAGTTAAACAAACACACAAAAAAACAGATAGTTGGGCCACACACACACAAACACACACAACACATCAGTTTTAAGTTAAACAACCAAAATACAGATAGTTGGACCAAACACACACACACAGACACACACGCACACACACATCAGTTTTAAAGTTAAACAAACACACAAAAAAACAGATAGTTGGGACACACACACACACACACACACATCAGTTTTAAAGTTAAACAACCAAAATACATATAGTTGGACCAAACACACACACACACACACACACACACACATCAGTTTTAAAGTTAAACAAACACACAAAAAACAGATAGTTGGGCCACACACACACACACACACAAACATACCAGTTGTAAAGTTAAACAAACAAAAAAAAAACAGATAGTTGGGACACACACACACAAACACACCAGTTTTCAAGTTAAACAAACACACAAAAACACAGATATTTGGGCCACACACACACACAAACATACACATCAGTTTTAAAGTTAAACAAACACACAAAAAAACAGATAGTTGGGCCACACACAAACACAAACACACATCAGTTTTAAAGTTAAACTAACACACAAAAAAACAGATATTTGGGCCACACACACACACACTTCAGTTGTAAAGTTAAACAAACAAAAAAACAGATAGTTGGGCCACGGAATCACACACAAACACACACACACACGCACACACACACATCAGTTTTAAAGTTAAACAAACTGAAAAACAGACAGTTGGGCCACACACACACACACACACATCAGTTTTAAAGTTAAACAAACAAGAAAATAGATAGTTGGGCCACAAACACACACAAAAACACACATACATCAGTTTTAAAGTTAAACAAACAAGAAAACAGATAGTTGGGCCACACACACACACACAAACACAGACACACATCAGTTTCAAAGTTAAACAAACAAAAAAACAGATAGTTGGGACACAAACACACACACACACTAGTTGTAAAGTTAAACAAACAAAAAAACAGATGGTAGGGCCGCACAAACACAGACACACACACATCAGTTTTAAAGTTAAATAAACAAACAAAAAAACAGATAGTTGGGCCACACACATACACACAGACACACATCAGTTTTAAACTTAAACAAACACACAAAAAAACAGATAGTTGGGCCACACACACACAAACACACACAACACATCAGTTTTAAAGTTAAACAACCAAAATACAGATAGTTGGACCAAACACACACACACACATACACACACACACATCAGTTTGAAAGTTAAACAAACACACAAAAAAACAGATAGTTGGGCCACACACAAATACACACACACAGTCACACCAGTTGTTAGGTTAAACAAACAAACAAAAAAACAGATAGTTAGGCCACACACACACACACACACAGACACACAAACACACCAGTTTAAAGTAAAATAAAAAAACAGATAGTTGGGCCACACACACACACACATCAGTTGTAAAGTTAAACAAACAATAAAACAGATAGTTGTGCCACACACACACACACACACACCAGTTTTAAAGTGAAACAAACACACAAAAAACCAGATAGTTGGGCCACACACAAATACACACACACACTCACACCAGTTGTTAGGTAAACAAACAAACAAAAAAACAGATAGTTGGGCCACACACACACACACACACACACACACACCAGTTTTAAAGTTAAACAAACAAAAAAATAGATAGTTGGGACACACACACACACCCATCAGTTTTAAAGTCAAATAAACACACAAAAAAACAGATAGTTGGGCCACACACACACACACACAAACACACACACACAGAAACACATATCAGTTTTAAAGTTAAAGAAACAAACAAAAAAACAGATGGGACACACACACACACATCAGTTGTAAAGTTAAACAAACAAAAAAACAGATAGTTGGGCCACACACACACACACACACACACACTAGTTGTAAAGTTAAACAAACAAAAAAACAGATGGTAGGGCCGCACAAACACAGACACAGACACATCAGTTTTAAAATTAAATAAACAAACAAAAAAACAGATAGTTGGGCGACACACACACACACACACACACATCAGTTTTAAAGTTAAACAAACACACACAAAAAAAAGATAATTGGGCCACACACACACACACACACACACACACACAGAAACACATATCAGTTTTAAAGTTAAAGAAACAAACAAAATAACAGATGGGACACACACACACACATCAGTTTTAAAGTTAAATACAGAAAAAAACAGATAGTTGGGCCACACACACACACACACACACATACCAGTTTTAAACTTAAACACACAAAAACACAGATAGTTGGGCCACACACACACACACACACACACACAGAGAAACACATATCAGTTTTAAAGTTAAAGAAACAAACAAAATAACAGATGGGACACACACACACACATCAGTTTTAAAGTTAAACAAACAAAAAAACAGATAGTTGGGCCACACACACACGCACACATCAGTTGTAAAGTTAAACAAACAAAAAAACAGATAGTTGGGCCACGCACACACACACACACACACACATACCAGTTTTAAAGTTAAAGAAACAAAAAAACCCATAGTTGGGCCACACACACACGCACACATCAGTTGTAAAGTTAAACAAACCAAAAAGCAGATAGTTGGGCCACACACACACACACACACACACACACACACACCAGTTTTAAATTTAAACACACAAAAAAACAAATAGTTGGGCCACACACACACACACACACACACACACACAGAAACACATATCAGTTTTAAAGTTAAAGAAACAAACAAAATAACAGATGGGAAACACACACACCCATCAGTTTTAAAGTTAAATAAACAAAAAAACAGATAGTTGGGCCACACACACACACACACACATCAGTTGTAAAGTTAAACAAACAAAAAAACAGATGGTAGTGCCGCACATACACAGACACACACACATCAGTTTTAAAGTTAAATAAACAAACAAAAAAATAGATAGTTGGGACACACACACACACATCAGTTTTAAAGTTAAACAAACACACAAAAAAACAGATAGTTGGGCCACACACACACAAACACACACACACATCAGTTTTAAAGTTAAACAAACAAAAAAACAGATAGTTGGGCCACAGACACACACACATCAGTTTTAAAGTTAAACAAACACACAAAAAAACAGATAGTTGGGCCACACACAAACACACACACACACAGATCAGTTTTAAAGTTAAACAAACAGAAAAACAGATAGTTGGGACACACACACACACACACATCATTTTTAAAGTGAAACAAACAAGAAAACAGATAGTTGGGCCAAACACACACACACAAACACACATACATCAGTTTTAAAGTTAAACAAACAAGAAAACAGACAGTTGGGCCACAACACACACACAAACACAGACACACATCAGTATTAAAGTTAAACAAACAAAAAAACAGATAGTTGGGACACACACACACATCAGTTTTAAAGTCAAACAAACACACAAAAAAACAGATAGTTGGACCACACACACTAGATGTAAAGTTAAACAAACAAAAAAACAGATGGTAGGGCCGCACAAACACAGACACACACACATCAGTTTTAAAGTTAAATAAACAAACAAAAAACCAGATAGTTGGGCCACACAGATACACACACACACACATCAGTTTTAAAGTTAAACAAACACACAAAAAAACAGATAGTTGGGCCACACACACACAAAGACACACAACACATCTGTTTTAAAGTTAAACAACCAAAATACAGATAGTTGGACCAAACACACACACACACACACACATCAGTTTTAAAGTTAAACAAACACACAAAAAAACAGATAGTT
>NC_068935.1:87968290-87983290 GCF_023091745.1 Budorcas taxicolor
CACAAACACACACACACACAGATCAGTTTTAAAGTTAAACAAACAGAAAAACAGATAGTTGGGACACACACACACACACACACATCATTTTTAAAGTGAAACAAACAAGAAAATAGATAGTTGGGCCAAACACACACACACAAACACACATACATCAGTTTTAAAGTTAAACAAACAAGAAAACAGATAGTTGGGCGACACACACACACACACAAACACAGACACACATCAGTATTAAAGTTAAACAAACAAAAAAACAGATAGTTGGGACACACACACACATCAGTTTTAAAGTCAAACAAACACACAAAAAAACAGATAGTTGGGCCACACACACACACACACACACTAGTTGTAAAGTTAAACAAACAAAAAAACAGATGGTAGGGCCGCACAAACACAGACACACACACATCAGTTTTAAAGTTAAATAAACAAACAAAAAAACAGATAGTTGGGCCACACACACACACACACACATCAGTTTTAAAGTAAAACAACCAAAATACAGATAGTAGGACCAAACACACACACACACAGACACACACACACATCAGTTTTAAAGTTAAACAAACACACAAAAAACAGATAGTTGGGCCAAACACAAACACACACACACACACACACACACACAGGTTTCAAGTAAAACAAACAAAAAAACAGATAGTTGGGCCACACACACACACACATCAGTTGTAAAGTTAAACAAACAAGAAAACAGATAGTTGGGCCACACACACACACACACACACACATCAGTTTTAAAGTTAAACAAAAACACAAAAAAGAGATAGTTGGGCCACACACACACACACACACATCAGTTTTAATGTTAAACAAACACACAAAAAAACAGATAGTTGGGCCACACACAAACACACACACACACTCACACCAGTTATAAAGTTAAACAAACACACAAAAAAACAGACAGTTGGGACACACACACACACAAACACACCAGTTTTCAAGTTAAACAAACACACAAAAACAAAGATATTTGGGCCACACACACACACACACACATTAGTTTTAAAGTTAAACAAACACACAAAAAAACAGATAGTTGGGCCACACACACACACAGACACACACACATACCAGTTTTAAAGTAAAATAAAAAAACAGATAGTTGGGCCACACACACACACACATCAGTTGTAAAGTTAAACAAACACACAAAAAAACAGATAGTTGGGCCACACACAAACACACACACACACACACACCAGCTTTCAAGTAAAACAAACAAAAAAACAGATAGTTGGGCCACACACACACAGACACACACACACACAAACATACCAGTTGTAAAGTTAAACAAACAAACAAAAAAACAGATAGTTGGGACACACACACACAAACACACCAGTTTTCAAGTTAAACAAACACACAAAAACACAGATATTTGGACCACACACACACACACACATCAGGTTTAAAGTTAAACAAACACACAAAAAAACAGATAGTTGGGCCACACACAAACACACACACACACATACCAGTTTTAAACTTAAAGAAACACACACAAAAACAGATAGTTGGGCCACACACACACACACACACACTAGTTGTATAGTTAAACAAACAAAAAAACAGATGGTAGGGCCACACAAACACAGACAAAGACACATCAGTTTTAAAGTTAAATAAACAAACAAAAAAACAGATAGTTGGGCCACACACACACACACACATCAGTTGTAAAGTTAAACAAACAAAAAAACAGATAGTTGGGCCACACACACACACACACACACACACCAGTTTTAAAGTTAAACAAACAAAAAAACAGATAGTTGGGACACACACACATACCCATCAGTTTTAAAGTCAAATAAACACACAAAAAAACAGATAGCTGGGCCACACACACACACACACACAGAAACACACACACACAGAAACACATATCAGTTTTAAAGTTAAAGAAACAAACAAAAAAACAGATGGGACACACACACACACATCAGTTGTAAAGTTAAACAAACAAAAAAACAGATAGTTGGGCCACACACACACACACACACACTAATTGTAAAGTTAAACAAACAAAAAAACACATGGTAGGGCCGCACAAACACAGACACACACACATCAGTTTTAAAGTTAAATAAACAAACAAAAAAACAGATAGTTGGGCCACACACACACACACACTAGTTGTAAAGTTAAACAAACAAAAAAACAGATGGTAGGGCCGCACATACACAGACACACACACAGCAGTTTTAAAGTTAAATAAACAAACAAAAAAATAGATAGTTGGGACACACACACACACATCAGTTTTAAAGTTAAACAAACACACAAAAAAACAGATAGTTGGGCCACACACACACAAACACACACACACACATCAGTTTTAAAGTTAAACAAACAAAAAAACAGATAGTTGGGCCACACACACACACACATCAGTTTTAAAGTTAAACAAACACACAAAAAAACAGATAGTTGGGCCACACACAAACACACACACACACAGATCAGTTTTAAAGTTAAACAAACAGAAAAACAGATAGTTGGGACACACACACACACACACACACATCATTTTTAAAGTGAAACAAACAAGAAAATAGATAGTTGGGCCAAACACACACACACAAACACACATACATCAGTTTTAAAGTTAAACAAACAAGAAAACAGATAGTTGGGCGACACACACACACACACAAACACAGACACACATCAGTATTAAAGTTAAACAAACAAAAAAACAGATAGTTGGGACACACACACACATCAGTTTTAAAGTCAAACAAACACACAAAAAAACAGATAGTTGGGCCACACACACACACACACACACTAGTTGTAAAGTTAAACAAACAAAAAAACAGATGGTAGGGCCGCACAAACACAGACACACACACATCAGTTTTAAAGTTAAATAAACAAACAAAAAAACAGATAGTTGGGCCACACACACACAAACACACACAACACATCTGTTTTAAAGTTAAACAACCAAAATACAGATAGTTGGACCAAACACACACACACACACACACGCACACACACATCAGTTTTAAAGTTAAACAACCAAAATACAGATAGTTGGACCAAACACACACACACACACACACACACACACACATCAGTTTTAAAGTTAAACAACCAAAATACAGATAGTTGGACCAAACACACACACACACACAAACATACCAGTTGTAAAGTTAAACAAACAAACAAAAAAACAGATAGTTGGGACACACACACAGAAACACACACATCAGTTTTAAAGTTAAACAAACACACAAAAAACAGATAGTTGGGCCACACACACACACACACACAAACATACCAGTTGTAAAGTTAAACAAACAAACAAAAAAACAGATAGTTGGGACACACACACACAAACACACCAGTTATCAAGTTAAACAAACACACAAAAACACAGATATTTGGGCCACACACACACACAAACATACACATCAGTTTTAAAGTTAAACAAACACACAAAAAAACAGATAGTTGGGCCACACACAAACACAAACACACATCAGTTTTAAAGTTAAACTAACACACAAAAAAACAGATATTTGGGCCACACACACACACACTTCAGTTGTAAAGTTAAACAAACAAAAAACAGATAGTTGCGCCACGGACTCACACACAAACACACACACACACGCACACACACACATCAGTTTTAAAGTTAAACAAACAGAAAAACAGACAGTTGGGCCACACACACACACACACATCAGTTTTAAAGTTAAACAAACAAGAAAATAGATAGTTGGGACACACACACACACATCAGTTTTAAAGTCAAATAAACAAACAAAAAAACAGATAGTTGGGCCACACACACACACACACATCAGTTGTAAAGTTAAACAAACAAAAAAACAGATAGTTGGGACACACACACATACCCATCAGTTTTAAAGTCAAATAAACACACAAAAAAACAGATAGTTGGGCCACACACACACACACACATCAGTTGTAAAGTTAAACAAACAAAAAAACAGATAGCTGGGCCACACACACACACACACACAGAAACACACACACACAGAAACACATATCAGTTTTAAAGTTAAAGAAACAAACAAAAAAACAGATGGGACACACACACACACATCAGTTGTAAAGTTAAACAAACAAAAAAACAGATAGTTGGGCCACACACACACACACACACACACTAATTGTAAAGTTAAACAACCAAAAAAACACATGGTAGGGCCGCACAAACACAGACACACACACATCAGTTTTAAAGTTAAATAAACAAAGAAAAAAACAGATAGTTGGGCCACACACACACACACACTAGTTGTAAAGTTAAACAAACAAAAAAACAGATGGTAGGGCCGCACATACACAGACACACACACAGCAGTTTTAAAGTTAAATAAACAAACAAAAAAATAGATAGTTGGGACACACACACACACATCAGTTTTAAAGTTAAACAAACACACAAAAAAACAGATAGTTGGGCCACACACACACAAACACACACACACATCAGTTTTAAAGTTAAACAAACAAAAAACAGATAGTTGGGCCACACACACACACACATCAGTTTTAAAGTTAAACAAACACACAAAAAAACAGATAGTTGGGCCACACACAAACACACACACACACAGATCAGTTTTAAAGTTAAACAAACAGAAAAACAGATAGTTGGGACACACACACACACACACACATCATTTTTAAAGTGAAACAAACAAGAAAATAGATAGTTGGGCCAAACACACACACACAAACACACATACATCAGTTTTAAAGTTAAACAAACAAGAAAACAGATAGTTGGGCGACACACACACACACACAAACACAGACACACATCAGTATTAAAGTTAAACAAACAAAAAAACAGATAGTTGGGACACACACACACATCAGTTTTAAAGTCAAACAAACACACAAAAAAACAGATAGTTGGGCCACACACACACACACACACACTAGTTGTAAAGTTAAACAAACAAAAAAACAGATGGTAGGGCCGCACAAACACAGACACACACACATCAGTTTTAAAGTTAAATAAACAAACAAAAAAACAGATAGTTGGGCCACACACACACACACACACATCAGTTTTAAAGTAAAACAACCAAAATACAGATAGTAGGACCAAACACACACACACACAGACACACACACACATCAGTTTTAAAGTTAAACAAACACACAAAAAACAGATAGTTGGGCCAAACACAAGCACACACACACACACACACACACACACAGGTTTCAAGTAAAACAAACAAAAAAACAGATAGTTGGGCCACACACACACACACATCAGTTGTAAAGTTAAACAAACAAGAAAACAGATAGTTGGGCCACACACACACACACACACACACACACACACATCAGTTTTAAAGTTAAACAAAAACACAAAAAAGAGATAGTTGGGCCACACACACACACACACACATCAGTTTTAATGTTAAACAAACACACAAAAAAACAGATAGTTGGGCCACACACAAACACACACACACACTCACACCAGTTATAAAGTTAAACAAACACACAAAAAAACAGACAGTTGGGACACACACACACACAAACACACCAGTTTTCAAGTTAAACAAACACACAAAAACAAAGATATTTGGGCCACACACACACACACACACATTAGTTTTAAAGTTAAACAAACACACAAAAAAACAGATAGTTGGGCCACACACACACACAGACACACACACATACCAGTTTTAAAGTAAAATAAAAAAACAGATAGTTGGGCCACACACACACACACATCAGTTGTAAAGTTAAACAAACACACAAAAAAACAGATAGTTGGGCCACACACAAACACACACACACACACACACACCAGCTTTCAAGTAAAACAAACAAAAAAACAGATAGTTGGGCCACACACACACAGACACACACACACACAAACATACCAGTTGTAAAGTTAAACAAACAAACAAAAAAACAGATAGTTGGGACACACACACACAAACACACCAGTTTTCAAGTTAAACAAACACACAAAAACACAGATATTTGGACCACACACACACACACACATCAGGTTTAAAGTTAAACAAACACACAAAAAAACAGATAGTTGGGCCACACACAAACACACACACACACATACCAGTTTTAAACTTAAAGAAACACACACAAAAACAGATAGTTGGGCCACACACACACACACACACACTAGTTGTATAGTTAAACAAACAAAAAAACAGATGGTAGGGCCACACAAACACAGACAAAGACACATCAGTTTTAAAGTTAAATAAACAAACAAAAAAACAGATAGTTGGGCCACACACACACACACACATCAGTTGTAAAGTTAAACAAACAAAAAAACAGATAGTTGGGCCACACACACACACACACACACACACCAGTTTTAAAGTTAAACAAACAAAAAAACAGATAGTTGGGACACACACACATACCCATCAGTTTTAAAGTCAAATAAACACACAAAAAAACAGATAGCTGGGCCACACACACACACACACACACAGAAACACACACACAGAAACACATATCAGTTTTAAAGTTAAAGAAACAAACAAAAAAACAGATGGGACACACACACACACATCAGTTGTAAAGTTAAACAAACAAAAAAACAGATAGTTGGGCCACACACACACACACACACACACTAATTGTAAAGTTAAACAAACAAAAAAACACATGGTAGGGCCGCACAAACACAGACACACACACATCAGTTTTAAAGTTAAATAAACAAACAAAAAAACAGATAGTTGGGCCACACACACACACACACTAGTTGTAAAGTTAAACAAACAAAAAAACAGATGGTAGGGCCGCACATACACAGACACACACACAGCAGTTTTAAAGTTAAATAAACAAACAAAAAAATAGATAGTTGGGACACACACACACACATCAGTTTTAAAGTTAAACAAACACACAAAAAAACAGATAGTTGGGCCACACACACACAAACACACACACACACATCAGTTTTAAAGTTAAACAAACAAAAAAACAGATAGTTGGGCCACACACACACACACATCAGTTTTAAAGTTAAACAAACACACAAAAAAACAGATAGTTGAGCCACACACAAACACACACACACACAGATCAGTTTTAAAGTTAAACAAACAGAAAAACAGATAGTTGGGACACACACACACACACACACACATCATTTTTAAAGTGAAACAAACAAGAAAATAGATAGTTGGGCCAAACACACACACACAAACACACATACATCAGTTTTAAAGTTAAACAAACAAGAAAACAGATAGTTGGGCCACACACACACACACAAACACAGACACACATCAGTTTTAAAGTTAAACAAACAAAAAAACAGATAGTTGGGACACACACACACATCAGTTTTAAAGTCAAACAAACACACAAAAAAACAGATAGTTGGGCCACACACACACACACACACACTAGTTGTAAAGTTAAACAAACAAAAAAACAGATGGTAGGGCCGCACAAACACAGACACACACACATCAGTTTTAAAGTTAAATAAACAAACAAAAAAACAGATAGTTGGGCCACACACACACACACACACACACACACACACACCAGTTTTAAAGTTAAACAAACAAAAAAATAGATAGTTGGGACACACACACACACCCATCAGATTTAAAGTCAAATAAACACACAAAAAAACAGATAGTTGGGACACACACACACACACATCAGTTTTAAAGTTAAACAAACACACACAAAAAAAAGATAATTGGGCCACACACACACACACACACAGAAACACATATCAGTATTAAAGTTAAAGAAACAAACAAAGTAACAGATGGGACACACACACCCATCAGTTTTAAAGTTAAATACACAAAAAAACTGATAGTTGGGCCACACACACACACACACACCAGTTTTAAACTTAAACACACAAAACACAGATAGTTGGGCCACACACACACACACACACACACACACAGAAACACATATCAGTTTTAAAGTTAAAGAAACAAACAAAATAACAGATGGGACACACACACACACATCAGTTTTAAAGTTAAACAAACAAAAAAACAGATAGTTGGGCCACACACACACGCACACATCAGTTGTAAAGTTAAACAAACAAAAAAACAGATAGTTGGGCCACGCACACACACACACACACACACATACCAGTTTTAAAGTTAAAGAAACAAAAAAACCCATAGTTGGGCCACACACACACGCACACATCAGTTGTAAAGTTAAACAAACCAAAAAGCAGATAGTTGGGCCACACACACACACACACACACACACACACACCAGTTTTAAATTTAAACACACAAAAAAACAAATAGTTGGGCCACACACACACACACACACACACACACACAGAAACACATATCAGTTTTAAAGTTAAAGAAACAAACAAAATAACAGATGGGACACACACACACCCATCAGTTTTAAAGTTAAATAAACAAAAAAACAGATAGTTGGGCCACACACACACACACACATCAGTTGTAAAGTTAAACAAACAAAAAAACAGATGGTAGTGCCGCACATACACAGACACACACACATCAGTTTTAAAGTTAAATAAACAAACAAAAAAATAGATAGTTGGGACACACACACACACATCAGTTTTAAAGTTAAACAAACACACAAAAAAACAGATAGTTGGGCCACACACACACAAACACACACACACATCAGTTTTAAAGTTAAACAAACAAAAAAACAGATAGTTGGGCCACACACACACACACACATAAGTTTTAAAGTCAAACAAACACACAAAAAAACAGATAGTTGGGCCACACACAAACACACACACACACAGATCAGTTTTAAAGTTAAACAAACAGAAAAACAGATAGTTGGGACACACACACACACACACATCATTTTTAAAGTGAAACAAACAAGAAAATAGATAGTTGGGCCAAACACACACACACAAACACACATACATCAGTTTTAAAGTTAAACAAACAAGAAAACAGACAGTTGGGCCACAACACACACACAAACACAGACACACATCAGTATTAAAGTTAAACAAACAAAAAAACAGATAGTTGGGCCACACACACACACACACATCAGTCGTAAAGTTAAACAAACAAAAAAACAGATAGTTGGGCCACACACACACACACACACACACACCAGTTTTAAAGTTAAACAAACAAAAAAACAGATAGTTGGGACACACACACATATCCATCAGTTTTAAAGTCAAATAAACACACAAAAAAACAGATAGCTGGGCCACACACACACACACACACACAGAAACACACACACACAGAAACACATATCAGTTTTAAAGTTAAAGAAACAAACAAAAAAACAGATGGGACACACACACACACATCAGTTGTAAAGTTAAACAAACAAAAAAACAGATAGTTGGGCCACACACACACACACACACACACTAATTGTAAAGTTAAACAAACAAAAAAACACATGGTAGGGCCGCACAAACACAGACACACACACATCAGTTTTAAAGTTAAATAAACAAACAAAAAAACAGATAGTTGGGCCACACACACACACACACTAGTTGTAAAGTTAAACAAACAAAAAAACAGATGGTAGGGCCGCACATACACAGACACACACACAGCAGTTTTAAAGTTAAATAAACAAACAAAAAAATAGATAGTTGGGACACACACACACACATCAGTTTTAAAGTTAAACAAACACACAAAAAAACAGATAGTTGGGCCACACACACACAAACACACACACACACATCAGTTTTAAAGTTAAACAAACAAAAAAACAGATAGTTGGGCCACACACACACACACATCAGTTTTAAAGTTAAACAAACACACAAAAAAACAGATAGTTGAGCCACACACAAACACACACACACACAGATCAGTTTTAAAGTTAAACAAACAGAAAAACAGATAGTTGGGACACACACACACACACACACACATCATTTTTAAAGTGAAACAAACAAGAAAATAGATAGTTGGGCCAAACACACACACACAAACACACATACATCAGTTTTAAAGTTAAACAAACAAGAAAACAGATAGTTGGGCCACACACACACACACAAACACAGACACACATCAGTTTTAAAGTTAAACAAACAAAAAAACAGATAGTTGGGACACACACACACATCAGTTTTAAAGTCAAACAAACACACAAAAAAACAGATAGTTGGGCCACACACACACATACACACACTAGTTGTAAAGTTAAACAAACAAAAAAACAGATGGTAGGGCCGCACAAACACAGACACACACACATCAGTTTTAAAGTTAAATAAACAAACAAAAAAACAGATAGTTGGGCCACACACACACACACACACACACACACACACACACACCAGTTTTAAAGTTAAACAAACAAAAAAATAGATAGTTGGGACACACACACACACCCATCAGATTTAAAGTCAAATAAACACACAAAAAAACAGATAGTTGGGACACACACACACACACATCAGTTTTAAAGTTAAACAAACACACACAAAAAAAAGATAATTGGGCCACACACACACACACACACAGAAACACATATCAGTATTAAAGTTAAAGAAACAAACAAAGTAACAGATGGGACACACACACCCATCAGTTTTAAAGTTAAATACACAAAAAAACTGATAGTTGGGCCACACACACACACACACACCAGTTTTAAACTTAAACACACAAAACACAGATAGTTGGGCCACACACACACACACACACACACACACAGAAACACATATCAGTTTTAAAGTTAAAGAAACAAACAAAATAACAGATGGGACACACACACACACATCAGTTTTAAAGTTAAACAAACAAAAAAACAGATAGTTGGGCCACACACACACGCACACATCAGTTGTAAAGTTAAACAAACAAAAAAACAGATAGTTGGGCCACGCACACACACACACACACACACATACCAGTTTTAAAGTTAAAGAAACAAAAAAACAGATAGTTGGGCCACACACACACGCACACATCAGTTGTAAAGTTAAACAAACCAAAAAGCAGATAGTTGGGCCACACACACACACACACACACACACACACACACCAGTTTTAAATTTAAACACACAAAAAAACAAATAGTTGGGCCACACACACACACACACACACACACACACAGAAACACATATCAGTTTTAAAGTTAAAGAAACAAACAAAATAACAGATGGGACACACACACACCCATCAGTTTTAAAGTTAAATAAACAAAAAAACAGATAGTTGGGCCACACACACACACACACATCAGTTGTAAAGTTAAACAAACAAAAAAACAGATGGTAGTGCCGCACATACACAGACACACACACATCAGTTTTAAAGTTAAATAAACAAACAAAAAAATAGATAGTTGGGACACACACACACACATCAGTTTTAAAGTTAAACAAACACACAAAAAAACAGATAGTTGGGCCACACACACACAAACACACACACACATCAGTTTTAAAGTTAAACAAACAAAAAAACAGATAGTTGGGCCACACACACACACACACATAAGTTTTAAAGTTAAACAAACACACAAAAAAACAGATAGTTGGGCCACACACAAACACACACACACACAGATCAGTTTTAAAGTTAAACAAACAGAAAAACAGATAGTTGGGACACACACACACACACACATCATTTTTAAAGTGAAACAAACAAGAAAATAGATAGTTGGGCCAAACACACACACACAAACACACATACATCAGTTTTAAAGTTAAACAAACAAGAAAACAGACAGTTGGGCCACAACACACACACAAACACAGACACACATCAGTATTAAAGTTAAACAAACAAAAAAACAGATAGTTGGGACACACACACACATCAGTTTTAAAGTCAAACAAACACACAAAAAAACAGATAGTTGGACCACACACACTAGATGTAAAGTTAAACAAACAAAAAAACAGATGGTAGGGCCGCACAAACACAGACACACACACATCAGTTTTAAAGTTAAATAAACAAACCAAAAAACAGATAGTTGGGCCACACACATACACACACACACACATCAGTTTTAAAGTTAAACAAACACACAAAAAAACAGATAGTTGGGCCACACACACACACACACACAGAAACACACACACACAGAAACACATATCAGTTTTAAAGTTAAAGAAACAAACAAAAAAACAGATGGGACACACACACACACATCAGTTGTAAAGTTAAACAAACAAAAAAAGAGATAGTTGGGCCACACACACACACACACACACACTAATTGTAAAGTTAAACAAACAAAAAAACACATGGTAGGGCCGCACAAACACAGACACACACACATCAGTTTTAAAGTTAAATAAACAAACAAAAAAACAGATAGTTGGGCCACACACACACACACACTAGTTGTAAAGTTAAACAAACAAAAAAACAGATGGTAGGGCCGCACATACACAGACACACACACAGCAGTTTTAAAGTTAAATAAACAAACAAAAAAATAGATAGTTGGGACACACACACACACATCAGTTTTAAAGTTAAACAAACACACAAAAAAACAGATAGTTGGGCCACACACACACAAACACACACACACACATCAGTTTTAAAGTTAAACAAACAAAAAAACAGATAGTTGGGCCACACACACACACACATCAGTTTTAAAGTTAAACAAACACACAAAAAAACAGATAGTTGGGCCACACACAAACACACAGACACACAGATCAGTTTTAAAGTTAAACAAACAGAAAAACAGATAGTTGGGACACACACACACACACACACACATCATTTTTAAAGTGAAACAAACAAGAAAATAGATAGTTGGGCCAAACACACACACACAAACACACATACATCAGTTTTAAAGTTAAACAAACAAGAAAACAGATAGTTGGGCGACACACACACACACACAAACACAGACACACATCAGTATTAAAGTTAAACAAACAAAAAAACAGATAGTTGGGACACACACACACATCAGTTTTAAAGTCAAACAAACACACAAAAAAACAGATAGTTGGGCCACACACACACACACACACACACTAGTTGTAAAGTTAACAAACAAAAAAACAGATGGTAGGGCCGCACAAACACAGACACACACACATCAGTTTTAAAGTTAAATAAACAAACAAAAAAACAGATAGTTGGGCCACACACACACACACACACACACACACACACACACACACACCAGTTTTAAAGTTAAACAAACAAAAAAATAGATAGTTGGAACACACACACACACCCATCAGATTTAAAGTCAAATAAACACACAAAAAAACAGATAGTTGGGACACACACACACACACATCAGTTTTAAAGTTAAACAAACACACACAAAAAAAAGATAATTGGGCCACACACACACACACACACACAGAAACACATATCAGTATTAAAGTTAAAGAAACAAACAAAATAACAGATGGGACACACACACCCATCAGTTTTAAAGTTAAATACACAAAAAAACTGATAGTTGGGCCACACACACACACACACACCAGTTTTAAACTTAAACACACAAAAACACAGATAGTTGGGCCACACACACACACACACACACACACACACACAGAAACACATATCAGTTTTAAAGTTAAAGAAACAAACAAAATAACAGATGGGACACACACACACACATCAGTTTTTAAGTTAAACAAACAAAAAAACAGATAGTTGGGCCACACACACACGCACACATCAGTTGTAAAGTTAAACAAACAAAAAAACAGATAGTTGGGCCACGCACACACACACACACACACACATACCAGTTTTAAAGTTAAAGAAACAAAAAAACAGATAGTTGGGCCACACACACACGCACACATCAGTTGTAAAGTTAAACAAACCAAAAAGCAGATAGTTGGGCCACACACACACACACACACACACACACACACCAGTTTTAAATTTAAACACACAAAAAAACAAATAGTTGGGCCACACACACACACACACACACACACACAGAAACACATATCAGTTTTAAAGTTAAAGAAACAAACAAAATAACAGATGGGACACACACACACCCATCAGTTTTAAAGTTAAATAAACAAAAAAACAGATAGTTGGGCCACACACACACACACACATCAGTTGTAAAGTTAAACAAACAAAAAGCAGATGGTAGTGCCTCACATACACAGACACACACACATCAGTTTTAAAGTTAAATAAACAAACAAAAAAATAGATAGTTGGGACACACACACACACATCAGTTTTAAAGTTAAACAAACACACAAAAAAACAGATAGTTGGGCCACACACACACAAACACACACACACATCAGTTTTAAAGTTAAACAAACAAAAAAACAGATAGTTGGGCCACACACACACACACATCAGTTTTAAAGTTAAACAAACACACAAAAAAACAGATAGTTGGGCCACACACAAACACACACACACACAGATCAGTTTTAAAGTTAAACAAACAGAAAAACAGATAGTTGGGACACACACACACACACACATCATTTTTAAAGTGAAACAAACAAGAAAATAGATAGTTGGGCCAAACACACACACACAAACACACATACATCAGTTTTAAAGTTAAACAAACAAGAAAACAGACAGTTGGGCCACAACACACACACAAACACAGACACACATCAGTATTAAAGTTAAACAAACAAAAAAACAGATAGTTGGGACACACACACACATCAGTTTTAAAGTCAAACAAACACACAAAAAAACAGATAGTTGGACCACACACACTAGATGTAAAGTTAAACAAACAAAAAAACAGATGGTAGGGCCGCACAAACACAGACACACACACATCAGTTTTAAAGTTAAATAAACAAACCAAAAAACAGATAGTTGGGCCACACACATACACACACACACACATCAGTTTGAAAGTTAAACAAACACACAAAAAAACAGATAGTTGGGCCACACACACACAAAGACACACAACACATCTGTTTTAAAGTTAAACAACCAAAATACAGATAGTTGGACCAAACACACACACACACAC
>NC_068935.1:87988290-88018290 GCF_023091745.1 Budorcas taxicolor
ACACAAAAAAAAGATAGTTGGGCCACACACACACACACACACACACACAGAAACACACATCAGTTTTGAAGTTAAAGAAACAAACAAAATAACAGATGGGACACACACACACACATCAGTTTTAAAGATAAATACACAAAAAAACAGATAGTTGGGCTACACACACACACACACACACACCAGTTTTAAACTTAAACACACACAAAAAAGATAGTTGGGCCACACACACACACAGAAACACATATCAGTTTTAAAGTGAAAGAAACAAACAAAATAACAGATGGGACACACACACACATCAGTTTTAAAGTTAAATAAACAAAAAGCAGATAGTTGGGCCACGGACGCACACACAAACACACAAAGAGAGACACACACACACACACACAAACACACCAGGTTTAAAGTTAAACAAACAAAAAACAGATAGTTGGGCCACACACACACACATCAGTTTTAAAGTTAAACAAACACACAAAAAAACAGATAGTTGTTTCACACACAAACACACACACACACAGATCAGTTTGAAAGTTAAACAAACAGAAAAACAGATAGTTGGGACACACACACACACACACATCATTTTTAAAGTGAAACAAACAAGAAAATAGATAGTTGGGCCAAACACACACACACAAACACACATACATCAGTTTTAAAGATAAACAAACAAGAAAACAGATAGTTGGGCCACACACACACACACAAACACAGACACACATCAGTATTAAAGTTAAACAAACAAAAAAACAGATAGTTGGGACACACACACATCAGTTTTAAAGTCAAACAAACACACAAAAAAACAGATAGTTGGGCCACACACACACACACACACACTAGTTGTAAAGTCAAACAAACAAAAAAACAGATGGTAGGGCCGCACAAACACAGACACACACACATCAGTTTTAAAGTTAAATAAACAAACAAGAAAACAGATAGTTGGGCCACACACAAACACACACACACACATCAGTTTTAAAGTTAAACAAACACACAAAAAAACAGATAGTTGGGCCACACACACACAATCACACACAACACATCAGTTTTAAAGTTAAACAACCAAAATACAGATAGTTGGACCAAACACACACACACACACACGCACACACACATCAGTTTTAAAGTTAAACAAACACACAAAAAAACAGATAGTTGGGACACACACACACACACACACATCAGTTTTAAAGATAAACAACCAAAATACAGATAGTTGGACCAAACACACACACACACACACACACACATCAGTTTTAAAGTTAAACAAACACACAAAAAACAGATAGTTGGGCCACACACACACAGACACACAAACATACCAGTTGTAAAGTTAAACAAACAAACAAAAAAACAGATAGTTGGGACACACACACACAAACACACCAGTTTTCAAGTTAAACAAACACACAAAAACACAGATATTTGGGCCACACACACACACAAACATGCACATCAGTTTTAAAGTTAAACAAACACACAAAAAAACAGATAGTTGGGCCACACACAAACACAAACACACATCAGTTTTAAAGTTAAACTAACACACAAAAAAACAGATATTTGGGCCACACACACACACACTTCAGTTGTAAAGTTAAACAAACAAAAAAACAGATAGTTGGGCCACGGACTCACACACAAACACACACACACGCGCACACACACACATCAGTTTTAAAGTTAAACAAACAGAAAACAAACAGTTGGGCCACACACACACACACACACATCAGTTTTAAAGTTACACCAACAAGAAAACAGATAGTTGGGCCACACACACACACACAAACACAGACACACATCAGTTTTAAAGTTAAACAAACAAAAAAACAGATAGTTGGGACACACACACACACATCAGTTTTAAAGTCAAACAAACACACAAAATAACAGATCGTTGGGCCACACACACACACACACACACACATGTTTCAAGTAAAACAAACAAAAAAACAGATAGTTGGGCCACACACACACACACATCAGTTGTAAAGTTAAACAAACAAAAAAACAGATAGTTGGGCCACACACACACACACACAGACACACACACATCAGTTTTAAATTTAAACAAAAACACAAAAAAGAGATAGTTGGGCCACACACACACATCAGTTTTAATGTTAAACAAACACACAAAAAAACAGATAGTTGGGCCACACACAAACACACACACACACTCACACCAGTTATAAAGTTAAACAAACACACAAAAAAACAGACAGTTGGGACACACACACACACAAACACACCAGTTTTCAAGTTAAACAAACACACAAAAACAAAGATATTTGGGCCACACACACACACACACACACATTAGTTTTAAAGTTAAACAAACAAAAAAACAGATAGTTGGGCCACACACACACACACACACACACACACCAGTTTTAAAGTTAAACAACCAAAATACAGATAGTTGGACCAAACACACACACACACATACACACACACACATCAGTTTGAAAGTTAAACAAACACACAAAAAAACAGATAGTTGGGCCACACACACACACACACACAGACACACACACACACCAGTTTAAAGTAAAATAAAAAAACAGATAGTTGGGCCACACACACACACACATCAGTTGTAAAGTTAAACAAACAATAAAACAGATAGTTGGGCCACACACACACACACACACACACATCAGTTTTAAAGTTAAACAAAAACACAAAAAACACATAGTTGTGCCACACACACACACACACACACACCAGTTTTAAAGTGAAACAAACAAAAAAATAGATAGTTGGGACACACACACACACCCATCAGTTTTAAAGTCAAATAAACACACAGAAAAACAGATAGTTGGGCCACACACACACACACACAAACACACACACACAGAAACACATATCAGTTTTAAAGTTAAAGAAACAAACAAAAAAACAGATGGGACACACACACACACATCAGTTGTAAAGTTAAACAAACAAAAAAACAGATAGTTGGGCCACACACACACACACACACACACACTAGTTGTAAAGTTAAACAAACAAAAAAACAGATGGTAGGGCCGCACAAACACAGACACAGACACGTCAGTTTTAAAATTAAATAAACAAACAAAAAAACAGATAGTTGGGCGACACACACACACACACACACACACACATCAGTTTTAAAGTTAAACAAACACACACACAAAAAAGATAATTGGGTCACACACACACACACACACACACACACACAGAAACACATATCAGTTTTAAAGTTAAAGAAACAAACAAAATAACAGATGGGACACACACACACACATCAGTTTTAAAGTTAAATACACAAAAAAACAGATAGTTGGGCCACACACACACACACACACACACACACCAGTTTTAAACTTAAACACACAAAAACACAGATAGTTGGGCCACACACACACACACACACACACACACAGAAACACATATCAGTTTTAAAGTTAAAGAAACAAACAAAATAACAGATGGGACACACACACACACATCAGTTTTAAAGTTAAACAAACAAAAAAACAGATAGTTGGGCCACACACACACGCACACATAAGTTGTAAAGTTAAACAAACAAAAAAACAGATAGTTGGGCCACGCACACACACACACACACACACACATACCAGTTTTAAAGTTAAAGAAACAAAAAAACAGATAGTTGGGCCACAC
Source organism: Budorcas taxicolor (assembly GCF_023091745.1). Lineage (NCBI taxonomy): Eukaryota > Metazoa > Chordata > Mammalia > Artiodactyla > Bovidae > Budorcas > Budorcas taxicolor. Next base: position 87,991,963 of record NC_068935.1, read on the forward strand.
ACACACACACACATCAGTTGTAAAGTTAAACAAACCAAAAAGCAGATAGTTGGGCCACACACACACACACACACACACACACACACACACCAGTTTTAAACTTAAACACACAAAAAAACAAATAGTTGGGCCACACACACACACACACACACACACACAGAAACTCATATCAGTTTTAAAGTTAAAGAAACAAACATAATAACAGATGGGACAGAACACACACACATCAGTTTTAAAGTTAAATAAACAAAAAAACAGATAGTTGGGCCACACACACACACACACATCAGTTGTAAAGTTAAACAAACAAAAAAAGAGATAGTTGGGCCCCTCACACACACACACACACACACATCAGTTTTAAAGTTAAACTAACACACAAAAAAACAGATATTTGGGCCACACACACACACACTTCAGTTGTAAAGTTAAACAAACCAAAAAACAGATAGTTGGGCGACGGACTCACACACAAACACACACACACACGCACAAACACACATCAGTTTTAAAGTTAAACAAACAGAAAAACAGACAGTTGGGCCACACACACACACACACACATCAGTTTTAAAGTGAAACAAAGAAGAAAATAGATAGTTGGGCCACACACACACACACAAACACACATACATCAGTTTTAAAGTCAAACAAACAAGAAAACAGATAGTGGGGCCACACACACACACACATCAGTTGTAAAGTTAAACAAACAAAAAAACAGATGGTAGTGCCGCACATACACAGAGACACACACATCAGTTTTAAAGTTAAATAAACAAACAAAAAAACAGATAGTTGGGCCACACACACACACACACACACACATCAGTTTTAAAGTTAAACAAACACACACAAAAAAAAGATAGTTGGGCCACACACACACACACACACACACACAGAAACACACATCAGTTTTGAAGTTAAAGAAACAAACAAAATAACAGATGGGACACACACACACACATCAGTTTTAAAGATAAATACACAAAAAAACAGATAGTTGGGCCACACACACACACACACACACACCAGTTTTAAACTTAAACACACACAAAAAAGATAGTTGGGCCACACACACACACAGAAACACATATCAGTTTTAAAGTGAAAGAAACAAACAAAATAACAGATGGGACACACACACACATCAGTTTTAAAGTTAAATAAACAAAAAGCAGATAGTTGGGCCACGGACGCACACACAAACACACAAAGAGAGACACACACACACACACACAAACACACCAGGTTTAAAGTTAAACAAACAAAAAACAGATAGTTGGGCCACACACACACACAACAGTTTTAAAGTTAAACAAACACACAAAAAAACAGATAGTTGTTTCACACACAAACACACACACACACAGATCAGTTTGAAAGTTAAACAAACAGAAAAACAGATAGTTGGGACACACACACACACACACATCATTTTTAAAGTGAAACAAACAAGAAAATAGATAGTTGGGCCAAACACACACACACAAACACACATACATCAGTTTTAAAGATAAACAAACAAGAAAACAGATAGTTGGGCCACACACACACACACAAACACAGACACACATCAGTATTAAAGTTAAACAAACAAAAAAACAGATAGTTGGGACACACACACATCAGTTTTAAAGTCAAACAAACACACAAAAAAACAGATAGTTGGGCCACACACACACACACACACACTAGTTGTAAAGTCAAACAAACAAAAAAACAGATGGTAGGGCCGCACAAACACAGACACACACACATCAGTTTTAAAGTTAAATAAACAAACAAGAAAACAGATAGTTGGGCCACACACAAACACACACACACACATCAGTTTTAAAGTTAAACAAACACACAAAAAAACAGATAGTTGGGCCACACACACACAATCACACACAACACATCAGTTTTAAAGTTAAACAACCAAAATACAGATAGTTGGACCAAACACACACACACACACACGCACACACACATCAGTTTTAAAGTTAAACAAACACACAAAAAAACAGATAGTTGGGACACACACACACACACACACATCAGTTTTAAAGATAAACAACCAAAATACAGATAGTTGGACCAAACACACACACACACACACACACACATCAGTTTTAAAATTAAACAAACACACAAAAAACAGATAGTTGGGCCACACACACACAGACACACAAACATACCAGTTGTAAAGTTAAACAAACAAACAAAAAAACAGATAGTTGGGACACACACACACAAACACACCAGTTTTCAAGTTAAACAAACACACAAAAACACAGATATTTGGGCCACACACACACACAAACATGCACATCAGTTTTAAAGTTAAACAAACACACAAAAAAACAGATAGTTGGGCCACACACAAACACAAACACACATCAGTTTTAAAGTTAAACTAACACACAAAAAAACAGATATTTGGGCCACACACACACACACTTCAGTTGTAAAGTTAAACAAACAAAAAAACAGATAGTTGGGCCACGGACTCACACACAAACACACACACACGCGCACACACACACATCAGTTTTAAAGTTAAACAAACAGAAAACAAACAGTTGGGCCACACACACACACACACACACATCAGTTTTAAAGTTACACCAACAAGAAAACAGATAGTTGGGCCACACACACACACACAAACACAGACACACATCAGTTTTAAAGTTAAACAAACAAAAAAACAGATAGTTGGGACACACACACACACATCAGTTTTAAAGTCAAACAAACACACAAAATAACAGATCGTTGGGCCACACACACACACACACACACACATGTTTCAAGTAAAACAAACAAAAAAACAGATAGTTGGGCCACACACACACACACATCAGTTGTAAAGTTAAACAAACAAAAAAACAGATAGTTGGGCCACACACACACACACACAGACACACACACATCAGTTTTAAATTTAAACAAAAACACAAAAAAGAGATAGTTGGGCCACACACACACACACACACATCAGTTTTAATGTTAAACAAACACACAAAAAAACAGATAGTTGGGCCACACACAAACACACACACACACTCACACCAGTTATAAAGTTAAACAAACACACAAAAAAACAGACAGTTGGGACACAAACACACACAAACACACCAGTTTTCAAGTTAAACAAACACACAAAAACAAAGATATTTGGGCCACACACACACACACACACACATTAGTTTTAAAGTTAAACAAACAAAAAAACAGATAGTTGGGCCACACACACACACACACACACACACACCAGTTTTAAAGTTAAACAAACAAAAAAACAGATAGTTGGGACACACACACACACCCATCAGTTTTAAAGTCAAATAAACACACAAAAAAACAGATAGCTGGGCCACACACACACACACACACAGAAACACACACACACAGAAACACATAACAGTTTTAAAGTTAAAGAAACAAACAAAAAAACAGATGGGACACACACACACACATCAGTTGTAAAGTTAAACAAACAAAAAAAGAGATAGTTGGGCCACACACACACACACACACACACTAATTGTAAAGTTAAACAAACAAAAAAACAGATGGTAGGGCCGCACAAACATGACACACACACATCAGTTTTAAAGTTAAATAAACAAACAAAAAAACAGATAGTTGGGCCACACACACACACACACTAGTTGTAAAGTTAAACAAACAAAAAAACAGATGGTAGGGCCGCACATACACAGACACACACACATCAGTTTTAAAGTTAAATAACCAAACAAAAAAACAGATAGTTGGGCCACACACACACACACACACACACATCAGTTTTAAAGTTAAACAAACACACAAAAAAACAGATAGTTGGGCCACACACACAAACACACACAACACATCAGTTTTAAAGTTAAACAACAAAAATACAGATAGTTGGACCAAACACACACACACACACACACACACACACATCAGTTTTAAAGTTAAACAAACACACAAAAAACAGATAGTTGGGCCACACACACACACACACAAATATAGCAGTTGTAAAGTTAAGCAAACAAACAAAAAAACAGATAGTTGGGACACACACACACAAACACACCAGTTTTCAAGTTAAACAAACACACAAAAACACAGATATTTGGGTCAAACACACACACACACACAGAGACACACACACACACCAGTTTTAAAGTAAAATAAATAAACAGATAGTTGGGCCCCACACACACACACATCAGTTGTAAAGTTAAACAAACAAAAAAACAGATAGTTGGGCCCCGCACACGCACACACACACACACACACACCAGTTTTAAAGTTAAATAAACAAAAAAACAGATAGTTGGGACACACACACACACACACATCATTTTTAAAGTGAAACAAACAAAAAAACAGATAGTTGGGCCAAACACACACACACAAACACACATACATCAGTTTTAAAGTTAAACAAACAAGAAAACAGATAGTTGGGCGACACACACACACACACAAACACAGACACACATCAGTATTAAAGTTAAACAAACAAAAAAACAGATAGTTGGGACACACACACACATCAGTTTTAAAGTCAAACAAACACACAAAAAAACAGATAGTTGGGCCACACACACACACACACACACTAGATGTAAAGTTAAACAAACAAAAAAACAGATGGTAGGGCCGCACAAACACAGACACACACACATCAGTTTTAAAGTTAAATAAACAAACAAATAAACAGATAGTTGGGCCACACACAAATACACACACACACTCACACCAGTTGTTAGGTTAAACAAATAAACAAAAAAAACAGATAGTTGGGCCACACACACACACACACACACACCAGTTTTAAAGTTAAACAAACAAAAAAATAGATAGTTGGGACACACACACACACCCATCAGATTTAAAGTCAAATAAACACACAAAAAAACAGATAGTTGGGCCACACACACACACACACACAAACACACACACACAGAAACACATATCAGTTTTAAAGTTAAAGAAACAAACAAAAAAACAGATGGGACACACACACACACATCAGTTGTAAAGTTAAACAAACAAAAAAACAGATAGTTGGGCCACACACACACACACACACACACACTAGTTGTAAAGTTAAACAAACAAAAAAACAGATGGTAGGGCCGCACAAACACAGACACAGACACATCAGTTTTAAAGTTAAATAAACAAACAAAAAAACAGATAGTTGGGCCACACACACACACACACACACACACACATCAGTTTTAAAGTTAAACAAACACACACAAAAAAAAGATAATTGGGCCACACACACACACACACACACACACACAGAAACACATATCAGTTTTAAAGTTAAAAAAACAAACAAAATAACAGATGGGACACACACACACACATCAGTTTTAAAGTTAAATACACAAAAAAACAGATAGTTGGGCCACACACACACACACACACACACACCAGTTTTAAACTTAAACACACAAAAACACAGATAGTTGGGCCACACACACACACACACACACAGAAACACATATCAGTTTTAAAGTTAAATAAACAAAAAAACAGATAGTTGGGCCACACACACACACACATCAGTTGTAAAGTTAAACAAACAAAAAAAGAGATAGTTGGGCCCCTCACACACACCCACACACACACACATCAGTTTTAAAGTAAAAGAAACACACAAAAAAACAGATATTTGGGCCACACACACACACACTTCAGTTGTAAAGTTAAACAAACAAAAAAACAGATAATTGGGTCCCGCACACACACACACACACACACACACACACACACCACTTTTAAAGTTAAACAAACAAGAAAACGGATAGTTGGGACACACACACTCCCATCAGTTTTAAAGTCAAATAAACACACAAAAAAACAGATAGTTGGGCCACACACAAACACACACACACACACATCAGTTTTAAAGTTAAACTAACACACAAAAAAACAGATATTTGGGCCAGACACACACACACTTCAGTTGTAAAGTTAAACAAACAAAAAAACAGATAGTTGGGGGACGGATTCACACACAAACACACACACACACGCACACACACACATCAGTTTTAAAGTTAAACAAACAAGAAAACAGACAGTTGGGCCACACACACACACACACACACCAGTTTTAAAGTTAAACAAACAAAAAAACAGATAGTTGGGACACACACACACACCCATCAGTTTTAAAGTCAAATAAACACACAAAAAAACAGATAGCTGGGCCACACACACACACACACACAGAAACACACACACACAGAAACACATAACAGTTTTAAAGTTAAAGAAACAAACAAAAAAACAGATGGGACACACACACACACATCAGTTGTAAAGTTAAACAAACAAAAAAACAGATAGTTGGGCCACACACACACACACACACACACTAATTGTAAAGTTAAACAAACAAAAAAACAGATGGTAGGGCCGCACAAACATGACACACACACATCAGTTTTAAAGTTAAATAAACAAACAAAAAAACAGATAGTTGGGCCACACACACACACACACTAGTTGTAAAGTTAAACAAACAAAAAAACAGATGGTAGGGCCGCACATACACAGACACACACACATCAGTTTTAAAGTTAAATAACCAAACAAAAAAACAGATAGTTGGGCCACACACACACACACACACACACATCAGTTTTAAAGTTAAACAAACACACAAAAAAACAGATAGTTGGGCCACACACACAAACACACACAACACATCAGTTTTAAAGTTAAACAACAAAAATACAGATAGTTGGACCAAACACACACACACACACACACACACACACATCAGTTTTAAAGTTAAACAAACACACAAAAAACAGATAGTTGGGCCACACACACACACACACAAATATAGCAGTTGTAAAGTTAAGCAAACAAACAAAAAAACAGATATTTGGGTCAAACACACACACACACACAGAGACACACACACACACCAGTTTTAAAGTAAAATAAATAAACAGATAGTTGGGCCCCACACACACACACATCAGTTGTAAAGTTAAACAAACAAAAAAACAGATAGTTGGGCCCCGCACACGCACACACACACACACACACACCAGTTTTAAAGTTAAATAAACAAAAAAACAGATAGTTGGGACACACACACACACACATCATTTTTAAAGTGAAACAAACAAGAAAATAGATAGTTGGGCCAAACACACACACACAAACACACATACATCAGTTTTAAAGTTAAACAAACAAGAAAACATATAGTTGGGCGACACACACACACACACAAACACAGACACACATCAGTATTAAAGTTAAACAAACAAAAAAACAGATAGTTGGGACACACACACACATCAGTTTTAAAGTCAAACAAACACACAAAAAAACAGATAGTTGGGCCACACACACACACACACACACTAGATGTAAAGTTAAACAAACAAAAAAACAGATGGTAGGGCCGCACAAACACAGACACACACACATCAGTTTTAAAGTTAAATAAACAAACAAATAAACAGATAGTTGGGCCACACACAAATACACACACACACTCACACCAGTTGTTAGGTTAAACAAATAAACAAAAAAAACAGATAGTTGGGCCACACACACACACACACACACACACACCAGTTTTAAAGTTAAACAAACAAAAAAATAGATAGTTGGGACACACACACACACCCATCAGATTTAAAGTCAAATAAACACACAAAAAAACAGATAGTTGGGCCACACACACACACACACAAACACACACACACAGAAACACATATCAGTTTTAAAGTTAAAGAAACAAACAAAAAAACAGATGGGACACACACACACACATCAGTTGTAAAGTTAAACAAACAAAAAAACAGATAGTTGGGCCACACACACACACACACACACACTAGTTGTAAAGTTAAACAAACAAAAAAACAGATGGTAGGGCCGCACAAACACAGACACAGACACATCAGTTTTAAAGTTAAATAAACAAACAAAAAAACAGATAGTTGAGCCACACACACACACACACACACACACACATCAGTTTTAAAGTTAAACAAACACACACAAAAAAAAGATAATTGGGCCACACACACACACACACACACACACACACAGAAACACATATCAGTTTTAAAGTTAAAAAAACAAACAAAATAACAGATGGGACACACACACACACATCAGTTTTAAAGTTAAATACACAAAAAAACAGATAGTTGGGCCACACACACACACACACACACACCAGTTTTAAACTTAAACACACAAAAACACAGATAGTTGGGCCACACACACACACACACACACAGAAACACATATCAGTTTTAAAGTTAAATAAACAAAAAAACAGATAGTTGGGCCACACACACACACACATCAGTTGTAAAGTTAAACAAACAAAAAAAGAGATAGTTGGGCCCCTCACACACACCCACACACACACACATCAGTTTTAAAGTAAAAGAAACACACAAAAAAACAGATATTTGGGCCACACACACACACACTTCAGTTGTAAAGTTAAACAAACAAAAAAACAGATAATTGGGCCCCGCACACACACACACACACACACACACACACACACACCACTTTTAAAGTTAAACAAACAAGAAAACAGATAGTTGGGACACACACACTCCCATCAGTTTTAAAGTCAAATAAACACACAAAAAAACAGATAGTTGGGCCACACACAAACACACACACACACACATCAGTTTTAAAGTTAAACTAACACACAAAAAAACAGATATTTGGGCCAGACACACACACACTTCAGTTGTAAAGTTAAACAAACAAAAAAACAGATAGTTGGGGGACGGATTCACACACAAACACACACACACACGCACACACACACATCAGTTTTAAAGTTAAACAAACAGAAAAACAGACAGTTGGGCCACACACACACACACACATATCAGTTTTAAAGTGAAACAAACAAGAAAATAGATAGTTGGGCCACACACACACACACACAAACACACATACATCAGTTTTAAAGTTAAACAAACAAGAAAACAGATAGTTGGGCCACACACACACACACACACATCAGTTGTAAAGTTAAACAAACAAAAAAACAGATGGTAGTGCCGCACATACACAGACACACAGACATCAGTTTTAAAGTTAAATAAACAAACAAAAAAATAGATAGTTGGGACACACACACACACATCAGTTTTAAAGTTAAACAAACACACAAAAAACCAGATAGTTGGGCCACACACACACAAACACACACACACATCAGTTTTAAAGTTAAACAAACAAAAAAACAGATAGTTGGGCCACACACACACACACATCAGTTTTAAAGTTAAACAAACACACAAAAAAACAGATAGTTGGGCCACACACAAACACACACACACACAGATCAGTTTTAAAGTTAAACAAACAGAAAAACAGATAGTTGGGACACAGACACACACACACATCATTTTTAAAGTGAAACAAACAAGAAAATAGATAGTTGGGCCAAACACACACACACAAACACACATACATCAGTTTTAAAGTTAAACAAACAAGAAAACAGATAGTTGGGCCACACACACACAAACACACACACACATCAGTATTAAAGTTAAACAAACAAAAAAACAGATAGTTGGGACACACACACACATCAGTTTTAAAGTCAAACAAACACACAAAAAAACAGATAGTTGGGCCACACACACACACAGACACACTAGTTGTAAAGTTAAACAAACAAAAAAACAGATGGTAGGGCCGCACAAACACAGACACACACAGATCAGTTTTAAAGTTAAATAAACAAACAAGAAAACAGATAGTTGGGCCACACACATACACACACACACACATCAGTTTTAAAGTTAAACAACCAAAATACAGATAGTTGGACCAAACACAGAAACACACACACGCACACACACATCAGTTTTAAAGTTAAACAAACACACAAAAAAACAGTTGGGACACACACACACACACACACATCAGTTTTAAAGTTAAACAACCAAAATACAGATAGTTGGACCAAACACACACACACACACACACACACACATCAATTTTAAAGTTAAACAAACACACAAAAAACAGATAGTTGGGCCACACACACACACACACAAACATACCAGTTGTAAAGTTAAACAAACACACAAAAAAACAGATAGTTGGGACACACACACACAAACACACCAGTTTTCAAGTTAAACAAACACACAAAAACACAGATATTTGGGCCACATACACACACAAACATACACATCAGTTTTAAAGTTAAACAAACACACAAAAAAACAGATAGTTGGGCCACACACACACACACACTAATTGTAAAGTTAAACAAACAAAAAAACACATGGTAGGGCCGCACAAACACAGACACACACACATCAGTTTTAAAGTTAAATAAACAAACAAAAAAACAGATAGTTGGGCCACACACACACACACACACACACACACATCAGTTTTAAAGTTAAACAAAAACACAAAAAAGAGATAGTTGGGCCACACACACACACACACACATCAGTTTTAATGTTAAACAAACACACAAAAAAACAGATAGTTGGGCCACACACAAACACACACACACTCACACCAGTTATAAACTTAAACAAACACACAAAAAAACAGACAGTTGGGACACACACACACACAAACACACCAGTTTTCAAGTTAAACAAACACACAAAAACAAAGATATTTGGGCCACACACACACACACACATTAGTTTTAAAGTTAAACAAACACACAAAAAAACAGATAGTTGGGCCACACACACACACACACACACACACATACCAGTTTTAAAGTAAAATAAAAAAACAGATAGTTGGGCCACACACACACACACATCAGTTGTAAAGTTAAACAAACAAAAAAACAGATAGTTGGGCCACACACACACACACACACACACACACACACACACACCAGTTTTAAAGTTAAACAAACAAAAAAACAGATAGTTGGGCCACACACACACAAACACACACAACACATCAGTTTTAAAGTTAAACAACCAAAATACAGATAGTTGGACCAAACACACACACACACATACACACACACACATCAGTTTGAAAGTTAAACAAACACAGAAAAAAACAGATAGTTGGGCCACACACACACAAACACACACAACACATCAGTTTTAAAGTTAAACAACCAAAATACAGATAGTTGGACCAAACACACACACACACATACACACACACACATCAGTTTGAAAGTTAAACAAACACACAAAAAAACAGATAGTTGGGCCACACACACACACACACACAGACACACACACACACCAGTTTAAAGTAAAATAAAAAAACAGATAGTTGGGCCACACACACACACACATCAGTTGTAAAGTTAAACAAACAATAAAACAGATAGTTGGGCCACACACACACACACACACACATCAGTTTTAAAGTTAAACAAAAACACAAAAAACACATAGTTGTGCCACACACACACACACACACACACCAGTTTTAAAGTGAAACAAACAAAAAAATAGATAGTTGGGACACACACACACACCCATCAGTTTTAAAGTCAAATAAACACACAGAAAAACAGATAGTTGGGCCACACACACACACACACAAACACACACACACAGAAACACATATCAGTTTTAAAGTTAAAGAAACAAACAAAAAAACAGATGGGACACACACACACACATCAGTTGTAAAGTTAAACAAACAAAAAAACAGATAGTTGGGCCACACACACACACACACACACACACACTAGTTGTAAAGTTAAACAAACAAAAAAACAGATGGTAGGGCCGCACAAACACAGACACAGACACGTCAGTTTTAAAATTAAATAAACAAACAAAAAAACAGATAGTTGGGCGACACACACACACACACACACACACATCAGTTTTAAAGTTAAACAAACACACACACAAAAAAGATAATTGGGCCACACACACACACACACACACACACACACAGAAACACATATCAGTTTTAAAGTTAAAGAAACAAACAAAATAACAGATGGGACACACACACACACATCAGTTTTAAAGTTAAATACACAAAAAAACAGATAGTTGGGCCACACACACACACACACACACACACACCAGTTTTAAACTTAAACACACAAAAACACAGATAGTTGGGCCACACACACACACACACACACACACACAGAAACACATATCAGTTTTAAAGTTAAAGAAACAAACAAAATAACAGATGGGACACACACACACACATCAGTTTTAAAGTTAAACAAACAAAAAAACAGATAGTTGGGCCACACACACACGCACACATAAGTTGTAAAGTTAAACAAACAAAAAAACAGATAGTTGGGCCACGCACACACACACACACACACACATACCAGTTTTAAAGTTAAAGAAACAAAAAAACAGATAGTTGGGCCACACACACACACACACATCAGTTGTAAAGTTAAACAAACCAAAAAGCAGATAGTTGGGCCACACACACACACACACACACACACACACACACACACCAGTTTTAAACTTAAACACACAAAAAAACAAATAGTTGGGCCACACACACACACACACACACACACACAGAAACTCATATCAGTTTTAAAGTTAAAGAAACAAACATAATAACAGATGGGACACAACACACACACATCAGTTTTAAAGTTAAATAAACAAAAAAACAGATAGTTGGGCCACACACACACACACACATCAGTTGTAAAGTTAAACAAACAAAAAAAGAGATAGTTGGGCCCCTCACACACACACACACACACACATCAGTTTTAAAGTTAAACTAACACACAAAAAAACAGATATTTGGGCCACACACACACACACACACTTCAGTTGTAAAGTTAAACAAACCAAAAAACAGATAGTTGGGCGACGGACTCACACACAAACACACACACACACGCACAAACACACATCAGTTTTAAAGTTAAACAAACAGAAAAACAGACAGTTGGGCCACACACACACACACACACATCAGTTTTAAAGTGAAACAAAGAAGAAAATAGATAGTTGGGCCACACACACACACACAAACACACATACATCAGTTTTAAAGTCAAACAAACAAGAAAACAGATAGTGGGGCCACACACACACACACATCAGTTGTAAAGTTAAACAAACAAAAAAACAGATGGTAGTGCCGCACATACACAGAGACACACACATCAGTTTTAAAGTTAAATAAACAAACAAAAAAACAGATAGTTGGGCCACACACACACACACACAGACACATCAGTTTTAAAGTTAAACAAACACACACAAAAAAAAGATAGTTGGGCCACACACACACACACACACACACACAGAAACACACATCAGTTTTGAAGTTAAAGAAACAAACAAAATAACAGATGGGACACACACACACACATCAGTTTTAAAGATAAATACACAAAAAAACAGATAGTTGGGCTACACACACACACACACACACACCAGTTTTAAACTTAAACACACACAAAAAAGATAGTTGGGCCACACACACACACAGAAACACATATCAGTTTTAAAGTGAAAGAAACAAACAAAATAACAGATGGGACACACACACACATCAGTTTTAAAGTTAAATAAACAAAAAGCAGATAGTTGGGCCACGGACGCACACACAAACACACAAAGAGAGACACACACACACACACAAACACACCAGGTTTAAAGTTAAACAAACAAAAAACAGATAGTTGGGCCACACACACACACATCAGTTTTAAAGTTAAACAAACACACAAAAAAACAGATAGTTGTTTCACACACAAACACACACACACACAGATCAGTTTGAAAGTTAAACAAACAGAAAAACAGATAGTTGGGACACACACACACACACACATCATTTTTAAAGTGAAACAAACAAGAAAATAGATAGTTGGGCCAAACACACACACACAAACACACATACATCAGTTTTAAAGATAAACAAACAAGAAAACAGATAGTTGGGCCACACACACACACACAAACACAGACACACATCAGTATTAAAGTTAAACAAACAAAAAAACAGATAGTTGGGACACACACACATCAGTTTTAAAGTCAAACAAACACACAAAAAAACAGATAGTTGGGCCACACACACACACACACACACTAGTTGTAAAGTCAAACAAACAAAAAAACAGATGGTAGGGCCGCACAAACACAGACACACACACATCAGTTTTAAAGTTAAATAAACAAACAAGAAAACAGATAGTTGGGCCACACACAAACACACACACACACATCAGTTTTAAAGTTAAACAAACACACAAAAAAACAGATAGTTGGGCCACACACACACAATCACACACAACACATCAGTTTTAAAGTTAAACAACCAAAATACAGATAGTTGGACCAAACACACACACACACACACGCACACACACATCAGTTTTAAAGTTAAACAAACACACAAAAAAACAGATAGTTGGGACACACACACACACACACACATCAGTTTTAAAGATAAACAACCAAAATACAGATAGTTGGACCAAACACACACACACACACACACACATCAGTTTTAAAGTTAAACAAACACACAAAAAACAGATAGTTGGGCCACACACACACAGACACACAAACATACCAGTTGTAAAGTTAAACAAACAAACAAAAAAACAGATAGTTGGGACACACACACACAAACACACCAGTTTTCAAGTTAAACAAACACACAAAAACACAGATATTTGGGCCACACACACACACAAACATGCACATCAGTTTTAAAGTTAAACAAACACACAAAAAAACAGATAGTTGGGCCACACACAAACACAAACACACATCAGTTTTAAAGTTAAACTAACACACAAAAAAACAGATATTTGGGCCACACACACACACACTTCAGTTGTAAAGTTAAACAAACAAAAAAACAGATAGTTGGGCCACGGACTCACACACAAACACACACACACGCGCACACACACACATCAGTTTTAAAGTTAAACAAACAGAAAACAAACAGTTGGGCCACACACACACACACACACATCAGTTTTAAAGTTACACCAACAAGAAAACAGATAGTTGGGCCACACACACACACACAAACACAGACACACATCAGTTTTAAAGTTAAACAAACAAAAAAACAGATAGTTGGGACACACACACACACATCAGTTTTAAAGTCAAACAAACACACAAAATAACAGATCGTTGGGCCACACACACACACACACACACACATGTTTCAAGTAAAACAAACAAAAAAACAGATAGTTGGGCCACACACACACACACATCAGTTGTAAAGTTAAACAAACAAAAAAACAGATAGTTGGGCCACACACACACACACACAGACACACACACATCAGTTTTAAATTTAAACAAAAACACAAAAAAGAGATAGTTGGGCCACACACACACATCAGTTTTAATGTTAAACAAACACACAAAAAAACAGATAGTTGGGCCACACACAAACACACACACACACTCACACCAGTTATAAAGTTAAACAAACACACAAAAAAACAGACAGTTGGGACACACACACACACAAACACACCAGTTTTCAAGTTAAACAAACACACAAAAACAAAGATATTTGGGCCACACACACACACACACACACATTAGTTTTAAAGTTAAACAAACAAAAAAACAGATAGTTGGGCCACACACACACACACACACACACACACCAGTTTTAAAGTTAAACAACCAAAATACAGATAGTTGGACCAAACACACACACACACATACACACACACACATCAGTTTGAAAGTTAAACAAACACACAAAAAAACAGATAGTTGGGCCACACACACACACACACACAGACACACACACACACCAGTTTAAAGTAAAATAAAAAAACAGATAGTTGGGCCACACACACACACACATCAGTTGTAAAGTTAAACAAACAATAAAACAGATAGTTGGGCCACACACACACACACACACACACATCAGTTTTAAAGTTAAACAAAAACACAAAAAACACATAGTTGTGCCACACACACACACACACACACACCAGTTTTAAAGTGAAACAAACAAAAAAATAGATAGTTGGGACACACACACACACCCATCAGTTTTAAAGTCAAATAAACACACAGAAAAACAGATAGTTGGGCCACACACACACACACACAAACACACACACACAGAAACACATATCAGTTTTAAAGTTAAAGAAACAAACAAAAAAACAGATGGGACACACACACACACATCAGTTGTAAAGTTAAACAAACAAAAAAACAGATAGTTGGGCCACACACACACACACACACACACACACTAGTTGTAAAGTTAAACAAACAAAAAAACAGATGGTAGGGCCGCACAAACACAGACACAGACACGTCAGTTTTAAAATTAAATAAACAAACAAAAAAACAGATAGTTGGGCGACACACACACACACACACACACACACATCAGTTTTAAAGTTAAACAAACACACACACAAAAAAGATAATTGGGCCACACACACACACACACACACACACACACAGAAACACATATCAGTTTTAAAGTTAAAGAAACAAACAAAATAACAGATGGGACACACACACACACATCAGTTTTAAAGTTAAATACACAAAAAAACAGATAGTTGGGCCACACACACACACACACACACACACACCAGTTTTAAACTTAAACACAAAAAACACAGATAGTTGGGCCACACACACACACACACACACACACACACAGAAACACATATCAGTTTTAAAGTTAAAGAAACAAACAAAATAACAGATGGGACACACACACACACATCAGTTTTAAAGTTAAACAAACAAAAAAACAGATAGTTGGGCCACACACACACGCACACATAAGTTGTAAAGTTAAACAAACAAAAAAACAGATAGTTGGGCCACGCACACACACACACACACACACATACCAGTTTTAAAGTTAAAGAAACAAAAAAACAGATAGTTGGGCCACACACACACACACACATCAGTTGTAAAGTTAAACAAACCAAAAAGCAGATAGTTGGGCCACACACACACACACACACACACACACACACACACCAGTTTTAAACTTAAACACACAAAAAAACAAATAGTTGGGCCACACACACACACACACACACACACACAGAAACTCATATCAGTTTTAAAGTTAAAGAAACAAACATAATAACAGATGGGACAGAACACACACACATCAGTTTTAAAGTTAAATAAACAAAAAAACAGATAGTTGGGCCACACACACACACACATCAGTTGTAAAGTTAAACAAACAAAAAAAGAGATAGTTGGGCCCCTCACACACACACACACACACACATCAGTTTTAAAGTTAAACTAACACACAAAAAAACAGATATTTGGGCCACACACACACACACTTCAGTTGTAAAGTTAAACAAACCAAAAAACAGATAGTTGGGCGACGGACTCACACACAAACACACACACACACGCACAAACACACATCAGTTTTAAAGTTAAACAAACAGAAAAACAGACAGTTGGGCCACACACACACACACACACATCAGTTTTAAAGTGAAACAAAGAAGAAAATAGATAGTTGGGCCACACACACACACACAAACACACATACATCAGTTTTAAAGTCAAACAAACAAGAAAACAGATAGTGGGGCCACACACACACACACATCAGTTGTAAAGTTAAACAAACAAAAAAACAGATGGTAGTGCCGCACATACACAGAGACACACACATCAGTTTTAAAGTTAAATAAACAAACAAAAAAACAGATAGTTGGGCCACACACACACACACACACACACATCAGTTTTAAAGTTAAACAAACACACACAAAAAAAAGATAGTTGGGCCACACACACACACACACACACACACAGAAACACACATCAGTTTTGAAGTTAAAGAAACAAACAAAATAACAGATGGGACACACACACACACATCAGTTTTAAAGATAAATACACAAAAAAACAGATAGTTGGGCCACACACACACACACACACACACCAGTTTTAAACTTAAACACACACAAAAAAGATAGTTGGGCCACACACACACACAGAAACACATATCAGTTTTAAAGTGAAAGAAACAAACAAAATAACAGATGGGACACACACACACATCAGTTTTAAAGTTAAATAAACAAAAAGCAGATAGTTGGGCCACGGACGCACACACAAACACACAAAGAGAGACACACACACACACACACAAACACACCAGGTTTAAAGTTAAACAAACAAAAAACAGATAGTTGGGCCACACACACACACAACAGTTTTAAAGTTAAACAAACACACAAAAAAACAGATAGTTGTTTCACACACAAACACACACACACACAGATCAGTTTGAAAGTTAAACAAACAGAAAAACAGATAGTTGGGACACACACACACACACACATCATTTTTAAAGTGAAACAAACAAGAAAATAGATAGTTGGGCCAAACACACACACACAAACACACATACATCAGTTTTAAAGATAAACAAACAAGAAAACAGATAGTTGGGCCACACACACACACACAAACACAGACACACATCAGTATTAAAGTTAAACAAACAAAAAAACAGATAGTTGGGACACACACACATCAGTTTTAAAGTCAAACAAACACACAAAAAAACAGATAGTTGGGCCACACACACACACACACACACTAGTTGTAAAGTCAAACAAACAAAAAAACAGATGGTAGGGCCGCACAAACACAGACACACACACATCAGTTTTAAAGTTAAATAAACAAACAAGAAAACAGATAGTTGGGCCACACACAAACACACACACACACATCAGTTTTAAAGTTAAACAAACACACAAAAAAACAGATAGTTGGGCCACACACACACAATCACACACAACACATCAGTTTTAAAGTTAAACAACCAAAATACAGATAGTTGGACCAAACACACACACACACACACGCACACACACATCAGTTTTAAAGTTAAACAAACACACAAAAAAACAGATAGTTGGGACACACACACACACACACACATCAGTTTTAAAGATAAACAACCAAAATACAGATAGTTGGACCAAACACACACACACACACACACACACATCAGTTTTAAAATTAAACAAACACACAAAAAACAGATAGTTGGGCCACACACACACAGACACACAAACATACCAGTTGTAAAGTTAAACAAACAAACAAAAAAACAGATAGTTGGGACACACACACACAAACACACCAGTTTTCAAGTTAAACAAACACACAAAAACACAGATATTTGGGCCACACACACACACAAACATGCACATCAGTTTTAAAGTTAAACAAACACACAAAAAAACAGATAGTTGGGCCACACACAAACACAAACACACATCAGTTTTAAAGTTAAACTAACACACAAAAAAACAGATATTTGGGCCACACACACACACACTTCAGTTGTAAAGTTAAACAAACAAAAAAACAGATAGTTGGGCCACGGACTCACACACAAACACACACACACGCGCACACACACACATCAGTTTTAAAGTTAAACAAACAGAAAACAAACAGTTGGGCCACACACACACACACACACACATCAGTTTTAAAGTTACACCAACAAGAAAACAGATAGTTGGGCCACACACACACACACAAACACAGACACACATCAGTTTTAAAGTTAAACAAACAAAAAAACAGATAGTTGGGACACACACACACACATCAGTTTTAAAGTCAAACAAACACACAAAATAACAGATCGTTGGGCCACACACACACACACACACACACACATGTTTCAAGTAAAACAAACAAAAAAACAGATAGTTGGGCCACACACACACACACATCAGTTGTAAAGTTAAACAAACAAAAAAACAGATAGTTGGGCCACACACACACACACACAGACACACACACATCAGTTTTAAATTTAAACAAAAACACAAAAAAGAGATAGTTGGGCCACACACACACACACACACATCAGTTTTAATGTTAAACAAACACACAAAAAAACAGATAGTTGGGCCACACACAAACACACACACACACTCACACCAGTTATAAAGTTAAACAAACACACAAAAAAACAGACAGTTGGGACACAAACACACACAAACACACCAGTTTTCAAGTTAAACAAACACACAAAAACAAAGATATTTGGGCCACACACACACACACACACACATTAGTTTTAAAGTTAAACAAACAAAAAAACAGATAGTTGGGCCACACACACACACACACACACACACACACCAGTTTTAAAGTTAAACAAACAAAAAAACAGATAGTTGGGACACACACACACACCCATCAGTTTTAAAGTCAAATAAACACACAAAAAAACAGATAGCTGGGCCACACACACACACACACACAGAAACACACACACACAGAAACACATAACAGTTTTAAAGTTAAAGAAACAAACAAAAAAACAGATGGGACACACACACACACATCAGTTGTAAAGTTAAACAAACAAAAAAAGAGATAGTTGGGCCACACACACACACACACACACACTAATTGTAAAGTTAAACAAACAAAAAAACAGATGGTAGGGCCGCACAAACATGACACACACACATCAGTTTTAAAGTTAAATAAACAAACAAAAAAACAGATAGTTGGGCCACACACACACACACACTAGTTGTAAAGTTAAACAAACAAAAAAACAGATGGTAGGGCCGCACATACACAGACACACACACATCAGTTTTAAAGTTAAATAACCAAACAAAAAAACAGATAGTTGGGCCACACACACACACACACACACACATCAGTTTTAAAGTTAAACAAACACACAAAAAAACAGATAGTTGGGCCACACACACAAATACACACAACACATCAGTTTTAAAGTTAAACAACAAAAATACAGATAGTTGGACCAAACACACACACACACACACACACACACACACATCAGTTTTAAAGTTAAACAAACACACAAAAAACAGATAGTTGGGCCACACACACACACACACAAATATAGCAGTTGTAAAGTTAAGCAAACAAACAAAAAAACAGATAGTTGGGACACACACACACAAACACACCAGTTTTCAAGTTAAACAAACACACAAAAACACAGATATTTGGGTCAAACACACACACACACACAGAGACACACACACACACCAGTTTTAAAGTAAAATAAATAAACAGATAGTTGGGCCCCACACACACACACATCAGTTGTAAAGTTAAACAAACAAAAAAACAGATAGTTGGGCCCCGCACACGCACACACACACACACACACACCAGTTTTAAAGTTAAATAAACAAAAAAACAGATAGTTGGGACACACACACACACACACATCATTTTTAAAGTGAAACAAACAAGAAAATAGATAGTTGGGCCAAACACACACACACAAACACACATACATCAGTTTTAAAGTTAAACAAACAAGAAAACAGATAGTTGGGCGACACACACACACACACAAACACAGACACACATCAGTATTAAAGTTAAACAAACAAAAAAACAGATAGTTGGGACACACACACACATCAGTTTTAAAGTCAAACAAACACACAAAAAAACAGATAGTTGGGCCACACACACACACACACACACTAGATGTAAAGTTAAACAAACAAAAAAACAGATGGTAGGGCCGCACAAACACAGACACACACACATCAGTTTTAAAGTTAAATAAACAAACAAATAAACAGATAGTTGGGCCACACACAAATACACACACACACTCACACCAGTTGTTAGGTTAAACAAATAAACAAAAAAAACAGATAGTTGGGCCACACACACACACACACACACACACACCAGTTTTAAAGTTAAACAAACAAAAAAATAGATAGTTGGGACACACACACACACCCATCAGATTTAAAGTCAAATAAACACACAAAAAAACAGATAGTTGGGCCACACACACACACACACACAAACACACACACACAGAAACACATATCAGTTTTAAAGTTAAAGAAACAAACAAAAAAACAGATGGGACACACACACACACATCAGTTGTAAAGTTAAACAAACAAAAAAACAGATAGTTGGGCCACACACACACACACACACACACTAGTTGTAAAGTTAAACAAACAAAAAAACAGATGGTAGGGCCGCACAAACACAGACACAGACACATCAGTTTTAAAGTTAAATAAACAAACAAAAAAACAGATAGTTGGGCCACACACACACACACACACACACACACATCAGTTTTAAAGTTAAACAAACACACACAAAAAAAAGATAATTGGGCCACACACACACACACACACACACACACAGAAACACATATCAGTTTTAAAGTTAAAAAAACAAACAAAATAACAGATGGGACACACACACACACATCAGTTTTAAAGTTAAATACACAAAAAAACAGATAGTTGGGCCACACACACACACACACACACACACCAGTTTTAAACTTAAACACACAAAAACACAGATAGTTGGGCCACACACACACACACACACACAGAAACACATATCAGTTTTAAAGTTAAATAAACAAAAAAACAGATAGTTGGGCCACACACACACACACATCAGTTGTAAAGTTAAACAAACAAAAAAAGAGATAGTTGGGCCCCTCACACACACCCACACACACACACATCAGTTTTAAAGTAAAAGAAACACACAAAAAAACAGATATTTGGGCCACACACACACACACTTCAGTTGTAAAGTTAAACAAACAAAAAAACAGATAATTGGGCCCCGCACACACACACACACACACACACACACACACACCACTTTTAAAGTTAAACAAACAAGAAAACGGATAGTTGGGACACACACACTCCCATCAGTTTTAAAGTCAAATAAACACACAAAAAAACAGATAGTTGGGCCACACACAAACACACACACACACACATCAGTTTTAAAGTTAAACTAACACACAAAAAAACAGATATTTGGGCCAGACACACACACACTTCAGTTGTAAAGTTAAACAAACAAAAAAACAGATAGTTGGGGGACGGATTCACACACAAACACACACACACACGCACACACACACATCAGTTTTAAAGTTAAACAAACAGAAAAACAGACAGTTGGGCCACACACACACACACACATATCAGTTTTAAAGTGAAACAAACAAGAAAATAGATAGTTGGGCCACACACACACACACAAACACACATACATCAGTTTTAAAGTTAAACAAACAAGAAAACAGATAGTTGGGCCACACACACACACACACACACCAGTTTTAAAGTTAAACAAACAAAAAAACAGATAGTTGGGACACACACACACACCCATCAGTTTTAAAGTCAAATAAACACACAAAAAAACAGATAGCTGGGCCACACACACACACACACACAGAAACACACACACACAGAAACACATAACAGTTTTAAAGTTAAAGAAACAAACAAAAAAACAGATGGGACACACACACACACATCAGTTGTAAAGTTAAACAAACAAAAAAACAGATAGTTGGGCCACACACACACACACACACACACTAATTGTAAAGTTAAACAAACAAAAAAACAGATGGTAGGGCCGCACAAACATGACACACACACATCAGTTTTAAAGTTAAATAAACAAACAAAAAAACAGATAGTTGGGCCACACACACACACACACTAGTTGTAAAGTTAAACAAACAAAAAAACAGATGGTAGGGCCGCACATACACAGACACACACACATCAGTTTTAAAGTTAAATAACCAAACAAAAAAACAGATAGTTGGGCCACACACACACACACACACACACATCAGTTTTAAAGTTAAACAAACACACAAAAAAACAGATAGTTGGGCCACACACACAAACACACACAACACATCAGTTTTAAAGTTAAACAACAAAAATACAGATAGTTGGACCAAACACACACACACACACACACACACACACATCAGTTTTAAAGTTAAACAAACACACAAAAAACAGATAGTTGGGCCACACACACACACACACAAATATAGCAGTTGTAAAGTTAAGCAAACAAACAAAAAAACAGATAGTTGGGACACACACACACAAACACACCAGTTTTCAAGTTAAACAAACACACAAAAACACAGATATTTGGGTCAAACACACACACACACACAGAGACACACACACACACCAGTTTTAAAGTAAAATAAATAAACAGATAGTTGGGCCCCACACACACACACATCAGTTGTAAAGTTAAACAAACAAAAAAACAGATAGTTGGGCCCCGCACACGCACACACACACACACACACACCAGTTTTAAAGTTAAATAAACAAAAAAACAGATAGTTGGGACACACACACACACACACATCATTTTTAAAGTGAAACAAACAAGAAAATAGATAGTTGGGCCAAACACACACACACAAACACACATACATCAGTTTTAAAGTTAAACAAACAAGAAAACAGATAGTTGGGCGACACACACACACACACAAACACAGACACACATCAGTATTAAAGTTAAACAAACAAAAAAACAGATAGTTGGGACACACACACACATCAGTTTTAAAGTCAAACAAACACACAAAAAAACAGATAGTTGGGCCACACACACACACACACACACTAGATGTAAAGTTAAACAAACAAAAAAACAGATGGTAGGGCCGCACAAACACAGACACACACACATCAGTTTTAAAGTTAAATAAACAAACAAATAAACAGATAGTTGGGCCACACACAAATACACACACACACTCACACCAGTTGTTAGGTTAAACAAATAAACAAAAAAAACAGATAGTTGGGCCACACACACACACACACACACACACACCAGTTTTAAAGTTAAACAAACAAAAAAATAGATAGTTGGGACACACACACACACCCATCAGATTTAAAGTCAAATAAACACACAAAAAAACAGATAGTTGGGCCACACACACACACACACAAACACACACACACAGAAACACATACCAGTTTTAAAGTTAAAGAAACAAACAAAAAAACAGATGGGACACACACACACACATCAGTTGTAAAGTTAAACAAACAAAAAAACAGATAGTTGGGCCACACACACACACACACACACACTAGTTGTAAAGTTAAACAAACAAAAAAACAGATGGTAGGGCCGCACAAACACAGACACAGACACATCAGTTTTAAAGTTAAATAAACAAACAAAAAAACAGATAGTTGAGCCACACACACACACACACACACACACATCAGTTTTAAAGTTAAACAAACACACACAAAAAAAAGATAATTGGGCCACACACACACACACACACACACACACAGAAACACATATCAGTTTTAAAGTTAAAAAAACAAACAAAATAACAGATGGGACACACACACACACATCAGTTTTAAAGTTAAATACACAAAAAAACAGATAGTTGGGCCACACACACACACACACACACACACCAGTTTTAAACTTAAACACACAAAAACACAGATAGTTGGGCCACACACACACACACACACACAGAAACACATATCAGTTTTAAAGTTAAATAAACAAAAAAACAGATAGTTGGGCCACACACACACACACATCAGTTGTAAAGTTAAACAAACAAAAAAAGAGATAGTTGGGCCCCTCACACACACCCACACACACACACATCAGTTTTAAAGTAAAAGAAACACACAAAAAAACAGATATTTGGGCCACACACACACACACTTCAGTTGTAAAGTTAAACAAACAAAAAAACAGATAATTGGGCCCCGCACACACACACACACACACACACACACACACACACCACTTTTAAAGTTAAACAAACAAGAAAACAGATAGTTGGGACACACACACTCCCATCAGTTTTAAAGTCAAATAAACACACAAAAAAACAGATAGTTGGGCCACACACAAACACACACACACACACATCAGTTTTAAAGTTAAACTAACACACAAAAAAACAGATATTTGGGCCAGACACACACACACTTCAGTTGTAAAGTTAAACAAACAAAAAAACAGATAGTTGGGGGACGGATTCACACACAAACACACACACACACGCACACACACACATCAGTTTTAAAGTTAAACAAACAGAAAAACAGACAGTTGGGCCACACACACACACACACATATCAGTTTTAAAGTGAAACAAACAAGAAAATAGATAGTTGGGCCACACACACACACACAAACACACATACATCAGTTTTAAAGTTAAACCAACAAGAAAACAGATAGTTGGGCCACACACACACACACACACATCAGTTGTAAAGTTAAACAAACAAAAAAACAGATGGTAGTGCCGCACATACACAGACACACAGACATCAGTTTTAAAGTTAAATAAACAAACAAAAAAATAGATAGTTGGGACACACACACACACATCAGTTTTAAAGTTAAACAAACACACAAAAAACCAGATAGTTGGGCCACACACACACAAACACACACACAC
>NC_068935.1:88023290-88030790 GCF_023091745.1 Budorcas taxicolor
TTGGGCCAGACACACACACACACACATCAGTTTTAATGTTAAACAAACACACAAAAAAACAGATAGTTGGGCCACACACAAACACACACACACACTCACACCAGTTATAAAGTTAAACAAACACACAAAAAAACAGACAGTTGGGACACACACACACACAAACACACCAGTTTTCAAGTTAAACAAACAAACAAAACCAAAGATATTTGGGCCACACACACACACACACACACATTAGTTTTAAAGTTAAACAAACACACAAAAAAACAGATAGTTGGGCCACACACACACACAGACACACACACATACCAGTTTTAAAGTAAAATAAAAAAACAGATAGTTGGGCCACACACACACTCACATCAGTTGTAAAGTTAAACAAACACACAAAAAAACAGATAGTTGGGCCGCACACAAACACACACACACACACACACACCAGCTTTCCAGTAAAACAAACAAAAAAACAGATAGTTGGGCCACACACACACAGACACACACACACACACAAACATACCAGTTGTAAAGTTAAACAAACAAACAAAAAAACAGATAGTTGGGACACACACACACAAACACACCAGTTTTCAAGTTAAACAAACACACAAAAACACAGATATTTGGACCACACACACACACACACATCAGGTTTAAAGTTAAACAAACACACAAAAAAACAGATAGTTGGGCCACACACAAACACACACACACACATACCAGTTTTAAACTTAAAGAAACACACACAAAAACAGATAGTTGGGCCACACACACACACACACACACACACTAGTTGTAAAGTTAAACAAACAAAAAAACAGATGGTAGGGCCGCACAAACACAGACACAGACACATCAGTTTTAAAGTTAAATAAACAAACAAAAAAACAGATAGTTTGGCCACACACACACACACACACACACACACACATCAGTTTTAAAGTTAAACAAACACACACAAAAAAAAGATAATTGGGCCACACACACACACACACACAGAAACACATATCAGTATTAAAGTTAAAGAAACAAAGAAAATAACAGATGGGACACACACACCCATCAGTTTTAAAGTTAAATACACAAAAAAACTGATAGTTGGGCCACACACACACACACACACCAGTTTTAAACTTAAACACACAAAAACACAGATAGTTGGGCCACACACACACACACACACACACACACAGAAACACATATCAGTTTTAAAGTTAAAGAAACAAACAAAATAACAGATGGGACACACACACACACATCAGTTTTAAAGTTAAATAAACAAAAAAACAGATAGTTGGGCCACACACACACACACATCAGTTGTAAAGTTAAACAAACAAAAAAATAGATAGTTGGGACACACACACACACATCAGTTTTAAAGTTAAACAAACACACAAAAAAACAGATAGTTGGGCCACACACACACAAACACATACACACATCATTTTTAAAGTTAAACAAACAAAAAAACAGATAGTTGGGCCACACACACACACACATCAGTTTTAAAGTTAAACAAACACACAAAAAAACAGATAGTTGGGCCACACACAAACATACACACACACAGATCAGTTTTAAAGTTAAACAAACAGAAAAACAGATAGTTGGGACACACACACACACACACATCATTTTTAAAGTGAAACAAACAAGAAAATAGATAGTTGGGCCAAACACACACAAACAAACACACATACATCAGTTTTAAAGTTAAACAAACAAGAAAACAGACAGTTGGGCCACAACACACACACAAACACAGACACACATCAGTATTAAAGTTAAACAAACAAAAAAACAGACAGTTGGGACACACACACACATCAGTTTTAAAGTCAAACAAACACACAAAAAAACAGTTGGACCACACACACTAGATGTAAAGTTAAACAAACAAAAAAACAGATGGTAGGGCCGCACAAACACAGACACACACACATCAGTTTTAAAGTTAAATAAACAAACAAAAAAACAGATAGTTGGGCCACACACATACACACACACACACATCAGTTTTAATGTTAAACAAACACACAAAAAAACAGATAGTTGGGCCACACACACACACAGACACACACACATACCAGTTTTAAAGTAAAATAAAAAAACAGATAGTTGGGCCACACACACACACATCAGTTGTAAAGTTAAACAAACACACAAAAAAACAGATAGTTGGGCCACACACAAACACACACACACACACACACACCAGCTTTCAAGTAAAACAAACAAAAATACAGATAGTTGGGCCACACACACACAGACACACACACACACACAAACATACCAGTTGTAAAGTTAAACAAACAAACTAAAAAACAGATAGTTGGGACACACACACACAAACACACCAGTTTTCAAGTTAAACAAACACACAAAAACACAGATATTTGGACCACACACACACACACACATCAGGTTTAAAGTTAAACAAACACACAAAAAAACAGATAGTTGGGCCACACACAAACACACACACACACATACCAGTTTTAAACTTAAAGAAACACACACAAAAACAGATAGTTGGGCCAAACACACACACACACACACACACTAGTTGTATAGTTAAACAAACAAAAAAACAGATGGTAGGGCCACACAAACACAGACACAGACACATCAGTTTTAAAGTTAAATAAACAAACAAAAAAACAGATAGTTGGGCCACACACACACGCACACATCAGTTGTAAAGTTAAACAAACAAAAAAACAGATAGTTGGGCCACACACACACACACACATCAGTTGTAAAGTTAAACAAACAAAAAAACAGATGGTAGTGCCGCACATACACAGACACACACACATCAGTTTTAAAGTTAAATAAACAAACAAAAAAATAGATAGTTGGGACACACACACACACATCAGTTTTAAAGTTAAACAAACACACAAAAAAACAGATAGTTGGGCCACACACACACAAACACACACACACATCATTTTTAAAGTTAAACAAACAAAAAAAAAGATAGTTGGGCCACACACACACACACATCACTTTTAAAGTTAAACAAACACACAAAAAAACAGATAGTTGGGCCACACACAAACACACACACACACAGATGAGTTTTAAAGTTAAACAAACAGAAAAACAGATAGTTGGGCCACACACACACACACAAACACACACACACAGAAACACATATCAGTTTTAAAGTTAAAGAAACAAACAAAAAAACAGTTGGGACACACACACACACATCAGTTGTAAAGTTAAACAAACAAAAAAACAGATAGTTGGGCCACACACACACACACACACACACACACTAGTTGTAAAGTTAAACAAACAAAAAAACAGATGGTAGGGCCGCACAAACACAGACACAGACACATCAGTTTTAAAATTAAATAAACAAACAAAAAAATAGATAGTTGGGACACACACACACACATCAGTTTTAAAGTTAAACAAACACACAAAAAAACAGATAGTTGGGCCACACACACACAAACACACACACACATCATTTTTAAAGTTAAACAAACAAAAAAACAGATAGTTGGGCCACACACACACACACATCACTTTTAAAGTTAAACAAACACACAAAAAAACAGATAGTTGGGCCACACACAAACACACACACACACAGATGAGTTTTAAAGTTAAACAAACAGAAAAACAGATAGTTGGGACACACACACACACACACATCATTTTTAAAGTGAAACAAACAAGAAAATAGATAGTTGGGCCAAACACACACACACAAACACACATACATCAGTTTTAAAGTTAAACAAACAAGAAAACAGACAGTTGGGCCACAACACACACACAAACACAGACACACATCAGTATTAAAGTTAAACAAACAAAAAAACAGATAGTTGGGACACACACACACATCAGTTTTAAAGTCAAACAAACACACAAAAAAACAGTTGGACCACACACACTAGATGTAAAGTTAAACAAACAAAAAAACAGATGGTAGGGCCGCACAAACACAGACACACACACATCAATTTTAAAGTTAAATAAACAAACAAAAAAACAGATAGTTGGGCCACACACATACACACACACACACATCAGTTTTAATGTTAAACAAACACACAAAAAAACAGATAGTTGGGCCACACACACACACAGACACACACACATACCAGTTTTAAAGTAAAATAAAAAAACAGATAGTTGGGCCACACACACACACATCAGTTGTAAAGTTAAACAAACACACAAAAAAACAGATAGTTGGGCCACACACAAACACACACACACACACACACACCAGCTTTCAAGTAAAACAAACAAAAATACAGATAGTTGGGCCACACACACACAGACACACACACACACACAAACATACCAGTTGTAAAGTTAAACAAACAAACTAAAAAACAGATAGTTGGGACACACACACACAAACACACCAGTTTTCAAGTTAAACAAACACACAAAAACACAGATATTTGGACCACACACACACACACATCAGGTTTAAAGTTAAACAAACACACAAAAAAACAGATAGTTGGGCCACACACAAACACACACACACACATACCAGTTTTAAACTTAAAGAAACACACACAAAAACAGATAGTTGGGCCACACACACACACACACACACACACTAGTTGTATAGTTAAACAAACAAAAAAACCGATGGTAGGGCCACACAAACACAGACACAGACACATCAGTTTTAAAGTTAAATAAACAAACAAAAAAACAGATAGTTGGGCCACACACACACACACATCAGTTGTAATGTTAAACAAACAAAAAAACAGATAGTTGGGCCACACACACACACACACACACACCAGTTTTAAAGTTAAACAAACAAAAAAATAGATAGTTGGGACACACACACACCCATCAGTTTTAAAGTCAAATAAACACACAAAAAAACAGATAGCTGGGCCACACACTCACAGACACACAGAAACACACACACACAGAAACACATATCAGTTTTAAAGTTAAAGAAACAAACAAAAAAAGAGATGGGACACACACACACACATCAGTTGTAAAGTTAAACACACAAAAAAACAGATAGTTGGGCCACACACACACACACACACACATCAGTTGTAAAGTTAAACACACAAAAAAACAGATAGTTGGGCCACACACACACACACACACACACTAGTTGTAAAGTTAAACAAACAAAAAAACAGATGGTAGGGCCGCACAAACACAGAGACACACACATCAGTTTTAAAGTTAAACAAACAAGAAAACAGATAGTTGGGCGACACACACACACACACACACCAGTTTTAAAGTTAAATAAACAAAAAAACAGATAGTTGGGACACACACACACACACACATCATTTTTAAAGTGAAACAAACAAGAAAATAGATAGTTGGGCCAAACACACACACACAAACACACATACATCAGTTTTAAAGTTAAACAAACAAGAAAACAGATAGTTGGGCGACACACACACACACACAAACACAGACACACATCAGTATTAAAGTTAAACAAACAAAAAAACAGATAGTTGGGACACACACACACATCAGTTTTAAAGTCAAACAAACACACAAAAAAACAGATAGTTGGGCCACACACACACACACACACACTAGATGTAAAGTTAAACAAACAAAAAAACAGATGGTAGGGCCGCACAAACACAGACACACACACATCAGTTTTAAAGTTAAATAAACAAACAAATAAACAGATAGTTGGGCCACACACAAATACACACACACACTCACACCAGTTGTTAGGTTAAACAAATAAACAAAAAAAACAGATAGTTGGGCCACACACACACACACACACACACACACCAGTTTTAAAGTTAAACAAACAAAAAAATAGATAGTTGGGACACACACACACACCCATCAGATTTAAAGTCAAATAAACACACAAAAAAACAGATAGTTGGGCCACACACACACACACACAAACACACACACACAGAAACACATATCAGTTTTAAAGTTAAAGAAACAAACAAAAAAACAGATGGGACACACACACACACATCAGTTGTAAAGTTAAACAAACAAAAAAACAGATAGTTGGGCCACACACACACACACACACACACTAGTTGTAAAGTTAAACAAACAAAAAAACAGATGGTAGGGCCGCACAAACACAGACACAGACACATCAGTTTTAAAGTTAAATAAACAAACAAAAAAACAGATAGTTGAGCCACACACACACACACACACACACACACATCAGTTTTAAAGTTAAACAAACACACACAAAAAAAAGATAATTGGGCCACACACACACACACACACACACACACAGAAACACATATCAGTTTTAAAGTTAAAA
Source organism: Budorcas taxicolor (assembly GCF_023091745.1). Lineage (NCBI taxonomy): Eukaryota > Metazoa > Chordata > Mammalia > Artiodactyla > Bovidae > Budorcas > Budorcas taxicolor. The sequence goes on from NC_068935.1 coordinate 88,029,592, forward strand.
AAACAAACAAAATAACAGATGGGACACACACACACACATCAGTTTTAAAGTTAAATACACAAAAAAACAGATAGTTGGGCCACACACACACACACACACACACACCAGTTTTAAACTTAAACACACAAAAACACAGATAGTTGGGCCACACACACACACACACACACAGAAACACATATCAGTTTTAAAGTTAAATAAACAAAAAAACAGATAGTTGGGCCACACACACACACACATCAGTTGTAAAGTTAAACAAACAAAAAAAGAGATAGTTGGGCCCCTCACACACACCCACACACACACACATCAGTTTTAAAGTAAAAGAAACACACAAAAAAACAGATATTTGGGCCACACACACACACACTTCAGTTGTAAAGTTAAACAAACAAAAAAACAGATAATTGGGCCCCGCACACACACACACACACACACACACACACACACACACCACTTTTAAAGTTAAACAAACAAGAAAACAGATAGTTGGGACACACACACTCCCATCAGTTTTAAAGTCAAATAAACACACAAAAAAACAGATAGTTGGGCCACACACAAACACACACACACACACATCAGTTTTAAAGTTAAACTAACACACAAAAAAACAGATATTTGGGCCAGACACACACACACTTCAGTTGTAAAGTTAAACAAACAAAAAAACAGATAGTTGGGGGACGGATTCACACACAAACACACACACACACGCACACACACACATCAGTTTTAAAGTTAAACAAACAGAAAAACAGACAGTTGGGCCACACACACACACACACATATCAGTTTTAAAGTGAAACAAACAAGAAAATAGATAGTTGGGCCACACACACACACACAAACACACATACATCAGTTTTAAAGTTAAACAAACAAGAAAACAGATAGTTGGGCCACACACACACACACACACATCAGTTGTAAAGTTAAACAAACAAAAAAACAGATGGTAGTGCCGCACATACACAGACACACAGACATCAGTTTTAAAGTTAAATAAACAAACAAAAAAATAGATAGTTGGGACACACACACACACATCAGTTTTAAAGTTAAACAAACACACAAAAAACCAGATAGTTGGGCCACACACACACAAACACACACACACATCAGTTTTAAAGTTAAACAAACAAAAAAACAGATAGTTGGGCCACACACACACACACATCAGTTTTAAAGTTAAACAAACA
>NC_068935.1:88035790-88038290 GCF_023091745.1 Budorcas taxicolor
CACACACACACACTCACACCAGTTATAAAGTTAAACAAACACACAAAAAAACAGACAGTTGGGACACACACACACACAAACACACCAGTTTTCAAGTTAAACAAACAAACAAAACCAAAGATATTTGGGCCACACACACACACACACACACATTAGTTTTAAAGTTAAACAAACACACAAAAAAACAGATAGTTGGGCCACACACACACACAGACACACACACATACCAGTTTTAAAGTAAAATAAAAAAACAGATAGTTGGGCCACACACACACTCACATCAGTTGTAAAGTTAAACAAACACACAAAAAAACAGATAGTTGGGCCGCACACAAACACACACACACACACACACACACCAGCTTTCCAGTAAAACAAACAAAAAAACAGATAGTTGGGCCACACACACACAGACACACACACACACACAAACATACCAGTTGTAAAGTTAAACAAACAAACAAAAAAACAGATAGTTGGGACACACACACACAAACACACCAGTTTTCAAGTTAAACAAACACACAAAAACACAGATATTTGGACCACACACACACACACACATCAGGTTTAAAGTTAAACAAACACACAAAAAAACAGATAGTTGGGCCACACACAAACACACACACACACATACCAGTTTTAAACTTAAAGAAACACACACAAAAACAGATAGTTGGGCCACACACACACACACACACACACACTAGTTGTAAAGTTAAACAAACAAAAAAACAGATGGTAGGGCCGCACAAACACAGACACAGACACATCAGTTTTAAAGTTAAATAAACAAACAAAAAAACAGATAGTTTGGCCACACACACACACACACACACACACACATCAGTTTTAAAGTTAAACAAACACACACAAAAAAAAGATAATTGGGCCACACACACACACACACACAGAAACACATATCAGTATTAAAGTTAAAGAAACAAAGAAAATAACAGATGGGACACACACACCCATCAGTTTTAAAGTTAAATACACAAAAAAACTGATAGTTGGGCCACACACACACACACACACCAGTTTTAAACTTAAACACACAAAAACACAGATAGTTGGGCCACACACACACACACACACACACACACAGAAACACATATCAGTTTTAAAGTTAAAGAAACAAACAAAATAACAGATGGGACACACACACACACATCAGTTTTAAAGTTAAATAAACAAAAAAACAGATAGTTGGGCCACACACACACACACATCAGTTGTAAAGTTAAACAAACAAAAAAATAGATAGTTGGGACACACACACACACATCAGTTTTAAAGTTAAACAAACACACAAAAAAACAGATAGTTGGGCCACACACACACAAACACATACACACATCATTTTTAAAGTTAAACAAACAAAAAAACAGATAGTTGGGCCACACACACACACACATCAGTTTTAAAGTTAAACAAACACACAAAAAAACAGATAGTTGGGCCACACACAAACATACACACACACAGATCAGTTTTAAAGTTAAACAAACAGAAAAACAGATAGTTGGGACACACACACACACACACATCATTTTTAAAGTGAAACAAACAAGAAAATAGATAGTTGGGCCAAACACACACAAACAAACACACATACATCAGTTTTAAAGTTAAACAAACAAGAAAACAGACAGTTGGGCCACAACACACACACAAACACAGACACACATCAGTATTAAAGTTAAACAAACAAAAAAACAGACAGTTGGGACACACACACACATCAGTTTTAAAGTCAAACAAACACACAAAAAAACAGTTGGACCACACACACTAGATGTAAAGTTAAACAAACAAAAAAACAGATGGTAGGGCCGCACAAACACAGACACACACACATCAGTTTTAAAGTTAAATAAACAAACAAAAAAACAGATAGTTGGGCCACACACATACACACACACACACATCAGTTTTAATGTTAAACAAACACACACAAAAACAGATAGTTGGGCCACACACACACACAGACACACACACATACCAGTTTTAAAGTAAAATAAAAAAACAGATAGTTGGGCCACACACACACACATCAGTTGTAAAGTTAAACAAACACACAAAAAAACAGATAGTTGGGCCACACACAAACACACACACACACACACACACCAGCTTTCAAGTAAAACAAACAAAAATACAGATAGTTGGGCCACACACACACAGACACACACACACACACAAACATACCAGTTGTAAAGTTAAACAAACAAACTAAAAAACAGATAGTTGGGACACACACACACAAACACACCAGTTTTCAAGTTAAACAAACACACAAAAACACAGATATTTGGACCACACACACACACACACATCAGGATTAAAGTTAAACAAACACACAAAAAAACAGATAGTTGGGCCACACACAAACACACACACACACATACCAGTTTTAAACTTAAAGAAACACACACAAAAACAGATAGTTGGGCCAAACACACACACACACACACACACTAGTTGTATAGTTAAACAA
>NC_068935.1:88043290-88080790 GCF_023091745.1 Budorcas taxicolor
GATAGTAGGACCAAACACACACACACACAGACACACACACACATCAGTTTTAAAGTTAAACAAACACACAAAAAACAGATAGTTGGGCCAAACACAAACAAACACACACACACACACAGGTTTCAAGTAAAACAAACAAAAAAACAGATAGTTGGGCCACACACACACACACATCAGTTGTAAAGTTAAAGAAACAAAAAAACAGATAGTTGGGCCACACACACACACACACACACACATCAGTTTTAAAGTCAAACAAAAACACAAAAAAGAGATAGTTGGGCCAGACACACACACACACACATCAGTTTTAATGTTAAACAAACACACAAAAAAACAGATAGTTGGGCCACACACAAACACACACACACACTCACACCAGTTATAAAGTTAAACAAACACACAAAAAAACAGACAGTTGGGACACACACACACACAAACACACCAGTTTTCAAGTTAAACAAACAAACAAAACCAAAGATATTTGGGCCACACACACACACACACACACATTAGTTTTAAAGTTAAACAAACACACAAAAAAACAGATAGTTGGGCCACACACACACACAGACACACACACATACCAGTTTTAAAGTAAAATAAAAAAACAGATAGTTGGGCCACACACACACTCACATCAGTTGTAAAGTTAAACAAACACACAAAAAAACAGATAGTTGGGCCGCACACAAACACACACACACACACACACACACCAGCTTTCCAGTAAAACAAACAAAAAAACAGATAGTTGGGCCACACACACACAGACACACACACACACACAAACATACCAGTTGTAAAGTTAAACAAACAAACAAAAAAACAGATAGTTGGGACACACACACACAAACACACCAGTTTTCAAGTTAAACAAACACACAAAAACACAGATATTTGGACCACACACACACACACACATCAGGTTTAAAGTTAAACAAACACACAAAAAAACAGATAGTTGGGCCACACACAAACACACACACACACATACCAGTTTTAAACTTAAAGAAACACACACAAAAACAGATAGTTGGGCCACACACACACACACACACACACACTAGTTGTAAAGTTAAACAAACAAAAAAACAGATGGTAGGGCCGCACAAACACAGACACAGACACATCAGTTTTAAAGTTAAATAAACAAACAAAAAAACAGATAGTTTGGCCACACACACACACACACACACACACACACATCAGTTTTAAAGTTAAACAAACACACACAAAAAAAAGATAATTGGGCCACACACACACACACACACAGAAACACATATCAGTATTAAAGTTAAAGAAACAAAGAAAATAACAGATGGGACACACACACCCATCAGTTTTAAAGTTAAATACACAAAAAAACTGATAGTTGGGCCACACACACACACACACACCAGTTTTAAACTTAAACACACAAAAACACAGATAGTTGGGCCACACACACACACACACACACACACACAGAAACACATATCAGTTTTAAAGTTAAAGAAACAAACAAAATAACAGATGGGACACACACACACACATCAGTTTTAAAGTTAAATAAACAAAAAAACAGATAGTTGGGCCACACACACACACACATCAGTTGTAAAGTTAAACAAACAAAAAAATAGATAGTTGGGACACACACACACACATCAGTTTTAAAGTTAAACAAACACACAAAAAAACAGATAGTTGGGCCACACACACACAAACACATACACACATCATTTTTAAAGTTAAACAAACAAAAAAACAGATAGTTGGGCCACACACACACACACATCAGTTTTAAAGTTAAACAAACACACAAAAAAACAGATAGTTGGGCCACACACAAACATACACACACACAGATCAGTTTTAAAGTTAAACAAACAGAAAAACAGATAGTTGGGACACACACACACACACACATCATTTTTAAAGTGAAACAAACAAGAAAATAGATAGTTGGGCCAAACACACACAAACAAACACACATACATCAGTTTTAAAGTTAAACAAACAAGAAAACAGACAGTTGGGCCACAACACACACACAAACACAGACACACATCAGTATTAAAGTTAAACAAACAAAAAAACAGACAGTTGGGACACACACACACATCAGTTTTAAAGTCAAACAAACACACAAAAAAACAGTTGGACCACACACACTAGATGTAAAGTTAAACAAACAAAAAAACAGATGGTAGGGCCGCACAAACACAGACACACACACATCAGTTTTAAAGTTAAATAAACAAACAAAAAAACAGATAGTTGGGCCACACACATACACACACACACACATCAGTTTTAATGTTAAACAAACACACAAAAAAACAGATAGTTGGGCCACACACACACACAGACACACACACATACCAGTTTTAAAGTAAAATAAAAAAACAGATAGTTGGGCCACACACACACACATCAGTTGTAAAGTTAAACAAACACACAAAAAAACAGATAGTTGGGCCACACACAAACACACACACACACACACACACCAGCTTTCAAGTAAAACAAACAAAAATACAGATAGTTGGGCCACACACACACAGACACACACACACACACAAACATACCAGTTGTAAAGTTAAACAAACAAACTAAAAAACAGATAGTTGGGACACACACACACAAACACACCAGTTTTCAAGTTAAACAAACACACAAAAACACAGATATTTGGACCACACACACACACACACATCAGGTTTAAAGTTAAACAAACACACAAAAAAACAGATAGTTGGGCCACACACAAACACACACACACACATACCAGTTTTAAACTTAAAGAAACACACACAAAAACAGATAGTTGGGCCAAACACACACACACACACACACACTAGTTGTATAGTTAAACAAACAAAAAAACAGATGGTAGGGCCACACAAACACAGACACAGACACATCAGTTTTAAAGTTAAATAAACAAACAAAAAAACAGATAGTTGGGCCACACACACACGCACACATCAGTTGTAAAGTTAAACAAACAAAAAAACAGATAGTTGGGCCACACACACACACACACATCAGTTGTAAAGTTAAACAAACAAAAAAACAGATGGTAGTGCCGCACATACACAGACACACACACATCAGTTTTAAAGTTAAATAAACAAACAAAAAAATAGATAGTTGGGACACACACACACACATCAGTTTTAAAGTTAAACAAACACACAAAAAAACAGATAGTTGGGCCACACACACACAAACACACACACACATCATTTTTAAAGTTAAACAACAAAAAAACAGATAGTTGGGCCACACACACACACACATCACTTTTAAAGTTAAACAAACACACAAAAAAACAGATAGTTGGGCCACACACAAACACACACACACACAGATGAGTTTTAAAGTTAAACAAACAGAAAAACAGATAGTTGGGCCACACACACACACACAAACACACACACACAGAAACACATATCAGTTTTAAAGTTAAAGAAACAAACAAAAAAACAGTTGGGACACACACACACACATCAGTTGTAAAGTTAAACAAACAAAAAAACAGATAGTTGGGCCACACACACCCACACACACACACACACTAGTTGTAAAGTTAAACAAACAAAAAAACAGATGGTAGGGCCGCACAAACACAGACACAGACACATCAGTTTTAAAATTAAATAAACAAACAAAAAAACAGATAGTTGGGCGACACACACACACACACACACATCAGTTTTAAAGTTAAACAAACACACACAAAAAAAAGATAATTGGGCCACACACACACAAACACACACACACATCAGTTTTAAAGTTAAACAAACAAAAAAACAGATCGTTGGGCCACACACACACACACACACACACACCAGTTTTAAAGTTAAACAAACAAAAAAACAGATAGTTGGGACACACACACATACCCATCAGTTTTAAAGTCAAATAAACACACAAAAAAACAGATAGCTGGGCCACACACACACACACACACACAGAAACACACACACAGAAACACATATCAGTTTTAAAGTTAAAGAAACAAACAAAAAAACAGATGGGACACACACACACACATCAGTGGTAAAGTTAAACAAACAAAAAAACAGATAGTTGGGCCACACACACACACACACACACACTAATTGTAAAGTTAAACAAACAAAAAAACACATGGTAGGGCCGCACAAACACAGACACACACACATCAGTTTTAAAGTTAAATAAACAAACAAAAAAACAGATAGTTGGGCCACACACACACACACACTAGTTGTAAAGTTAAACAAACAAAAAAACAGATGGTAGGGCCGCACATACACAGACACACACACAGCAGTTTTAAAGTTAAATAAACAAACAAAAAAATAGATAGTTGGGACACACACACACACATCAGTTTTAAAGTTAAACAAACACACAAAAAAACAGATAGTTGGGCCACACACACACAAACACACACACACACATCAGTTTTAAAGTTAAACAAACAAAAAAACAGATAGTTGGGCCACACACACACACACATCAGTTTTAAAGTTAAACAAACACACAAAAAAACAGATAGTTGAGCCACACACAAACACACACACACACAGATCAGTTTTAAAGTTAAACAAACAGAAAAACAGATAGTTGGGACACACACACACACACACACACATCATTTTTAAAGTGAAACAAACAAGAAAATAGATAGTTGGGCCAAACACACACACACAAACACACATACATCAGTTTTAAAGTTAAACAAACAAGAAAACAGATAGTTGGGCCACACACACACACACAAACACAGACACACATCAGTTTTAAAGTTAAACAAACAAAAAAACAGATAGTTGGGACACACACACACATCAGTTTTAAAGTCAAACAAACACACAAAAAAACAGATAGTTGGGCCACACACACACACACACACACTAGTTGTAAAGTTAAACAAACAAAAAAACAGATGGTAGGGCCGCACAAACACAGACACACACACATCAGTTTTAAAGTTAAATAAACAAACAAAAAAACAGATAGTTGGGCCACACACACACACACACACACACACACACACACACCAGTTTTAAAGTTAAACAAACAAAAAAATAGATAGTTGGGACACACACACACACCCATCAGATTTAAAGTCAAATAAACACACAAAAAAACAGATAGTTGGGACACACACACACACACATCAGTTTTAAAGTTAAACAAACACACACAAAAAAAAGATAATTGGGCCACACACACACACACACACAGAAACACATATCAGTATTAAAGTTAAAGAAACAAACAAAGTAACAGATGGGACACACACACCCATCAGTTTTAAAGTTAAATACACAAAAAAACTGATAGTTGGGCCACACACACACACACACACCAGTTTTAAACTTAAACACACAAAACACAGATAGTTGGGCCACACACACACACACACACACACACACAGAAACACATATCAGTTTTAAAGTTAAAGAAACAAACAAAATAACAGATGGGACACACACACACACATCAGTTTTAAAGTTAAACAAACAAAAAAACAGATAGTTGGGCCACACACACACGCACACATCAGTTGTAAAGTTAAACAAACAAAAAAACAGATAGTTGGGCCACGCACACACACACACACACACACATACCAGTTTTAAAGTTAAAGAAACAAAAAAACCCATAGTTGGGCCACACACACACGCACACATCAGTTGTAAAGTTAAACAAACCAAAAAGCAGATAGTTGGGCCACACACACACACACACACACACACACACACACCAGTTTTAAATTTAAACACACAAAAAAACAAATAGTTGGGCCACACACACACACACACACACACACACACAGAAACACATATCAGTTTTAAAGTTAAAGAAACAAACAAAATAACAGATGGGACACACACACACCCATCAGTTTTAAAGTTAAATAAACAAAAAAACAGATAGTTGGGCCACACACACACACACACATCAGTTGTAAAGTTAAACAAACAAAAAAACAGATGGTAGTGCCGCACATACACAGACACACACACATCAGTTTTAAAGTTAAATAAACAAACAAAAAAATAGATAGTTGGGACACACACACACACATCAGTTTTAAAGTTAAACAAACACACAAAAAAACAGATAGTTGGGCCACACACACACAAACACACACACACATCAGTTTTAAAGTTAAACAAACAAAAAAACAGATAGTTGGGCCACACACACACACACACATAAGTTTTAAAGTTAAACAAACACACAAAAAAACAGATAGTTGGGCCACACACAAACACACACACACACAGATCAGTTTTAAAGTTAAACAAACAGAAAAACAGATAGTTGGGACACACACACACACACACATCATTTTTAAAGTGAAACAAACAAGAAAATAGATAGTTGGGCCAAACACACACACACAAACACACATACATCAGTTTTAAAGTTAAACAAACAAGAAAACAGACAGTTGGGCCACAACACACACACAAACACAGACACACATCAGTATTAAAGTTAAACAAACAAAAAAACAGATAGTTGGGACACACACACACATCAGTTTTAAAGTCAAACAAACACACAAAAAAACAGATAGTTGGACCACACACACTAGATGTAAAGTTAAACAAACAAAAAAACAGATGGTAGGGCCGCACAAACACAGACACACACACATCAGTTTTAAAGTTAAATAAACAAACCAAAAAACAGATAGTTGGGCCACACACATACACACACACACACATCAGTTTTAAAGTTAAACAAACACACAAAAAAACAGATAGTTGGGCCACACACACACACACACACAGAAACACACACACACAGAAACACATATCAGTTTTAAAGTTAAAGAAACAAACAAAAAAACAGATGGGACACACACACACACATCAGTTGTAAAGTTAAACAAACAAAAAAAGAGATAGTTGGGCCACACACACACACACACACACACTAATTGTAAAGTTAAACAAACAAAAAAACACATGGTAGGGCCGCACAAACACAGACACACACACATCAGTTTTAAAGTTAAATAAACAAACAAAAAAACAGATAGTTGGGCCACACACACACACACACTAGTTGTAAAGTTAAACAAACAAAAAAACAGATGGTAGGGCCGCACATACACAGACACACACACAGCAGTTTTAAAGTTAAATAAACAAACAAAAAAATAGATAGTTGGGACACACACACACACATCAGTTTTAAAGTTAAACAAACACACAAAAAAACAGATAGTTGGGCCACACACACACAAACACACACACACACATCAGTTTTAAAGTTAAACAAACAAAAAAACAGATAGTTGGGCCACACACACACACACATCAGTTTTAAAGTTAAACAAACACACAAAAAAACAGATAGTTGGGCCACACACAAACACACAGACACACAGATCAGTTTTAAAGTTAAACAAACAGAAAAACAGATAGTTGGGACACACACACACACACACACACATCATTTTTAAAGTGAAACAAACAAGAAAATAGATAGTTGGGCCAAACACACACACACAAACACACATACATCAGTTTTAAAGTTAAACAAACAAGAAAACAGATAGTTGGGCGACACACACACACACACAAACACAGACACACATCAGTATTAAAGTTAAACAAACAAAAAAACAGATAGTTGGGACACACACACACATCAGTTTTAAAGTCAAACAAACACACAAAAAAACAGATAGTTGGGCCACACACACATACACACACACACTAGTTGTAAAGTTAATCAAACAAAAAAACAGATGGTAGGGCCGCACAAACACAGACACACACACATCAGTTTTAAAGTTAAATAAACAAACAAAAAAACAGATAGTTGGGCCACACACACACACACACACACACACACACACACACACACCAGTTTTAAAGTTAAACAAACAAAAAAATAGATAGTTGGAACACACACACACACCCATCAGATTTAAAGTCAAATAAACACACAAAAAAACAGATAGTTGGGACACACACACACACACATCAGTTTTAAAGTTAAACAAACACACACACAAAAAAGATAATTGGGCCACACACACACACACACACACAGAAACACATATCAGTATTAAAGTTAAAGAAACAAACAAAATAACAGATGGGACACACACACCCATCAGTTTTAAAGTTAAATACACAAAAAAACTGATAGTTGGGCCACACACACACACACACACCAGTTTTAAACTTAAACACACAAAAACACAGATAGTTGGGCCACACACACACACACACACACACACACACACAGAAACACATATCAGTTTTAAAGTTAAAGAAACAAACAAAATAACAGATGGGACACACACACACACATCAGTTTTTAAGTTAAACAAACAAAAAAACAGATAGTTGGGCCACACACACACGCACACATCAGTTGTAAAGTTAAACAAACAAAAAAACAGATAGTTGGGCCACGCACACACACACACACACACACATACCAGTTTTAAAGTTAAAGAAACAAAAAAACAGATAGTTGGGCCACACACACACGCACACATCAGTTGTAAAGTTAAACAAACCAAAAAGCAGATAGTTGGGCCACACACACACACACACACACACACACACACACCAGTTTTAAATTTAAACACACAAAAAAACAAATAGTTGGGCCACACACACACACACACACACACACACACAGAAACACATATCAGTTTTAAAGTTAAAGAAACAAACAAAATAACAGATGGGACACACACACACCCATCAGTTTTAAAGTTAAATAAACAAAAAAACAGATAGTTGGGCCACACACACACACACACATCAGTTGTAAAGTTAAACAAACAAAAAGCAGATGGTAGTGCCTCACATACACAGACACACACACATCAGTTTTAAAGTTAAATAAACAAACAAAAAAATAGATAGTTGGGACACACACACACACATCAGTTTTAAAGTTAAACAAACACACAAAAAAACAGATAGTTGGGCCACACACACACAAACACACACACACATCAGTTTTAAAGTTAAACAAACAAAAAAACAGATAGTTGGGCCACACACACACACACATCAGTTTTAAAGTTAAACAAACACACAAAAAAACAGATAGTTGGGCCACACACAAACACACACACACACAGATCAGTTTTAAAGTTAAACAAACAGAAAAACAGATAGTTGGGACACACACACACACACACATCATTTTTAAAGTGAAACAAACAAGAAAATAGATAGTTGGGCCAAACACACACACACAAACACACATACATCAGTTTTAAAGTTAAACAAACAAGAAAACAGACAGTTGGGCCACAACACACACACAAACACAGACACACATCAGTATTAAAGTTAAACAAACAAAAAAACAGATAGTTGGGACACACACACACATCAGTTTTAAAGTCAAACAAACACACAAAAAAACAGATAGTTGGACCACACACACTAGATGTAAAGTTAAACAAACAAAAAAACAGATGGTAGGGCCGCACAAACACAGACACACACACATCAGTTTTAAAGTTAAATAAACAAACCAAAAAACAGATAGTTGGGCCACACACATACACACACACACACATCAGTTTGAAAGTTAAACAAACACACAAAAAAACAGATAGTTGGGCCACACACACACAAAGACACACAACACATCTGTTTTAAAGTTAAACAACCAAAATACAGATAGTTGGACCAAACACACACACACACACACACACACATCAGTTTTAAAGTTAAACAAACACACAAAAAAACAGATAGTTGGGACACACACACACACACACACACATCAGTTTTAAAGTTAAACAACCAAAATACAGATAGTTGGACCAAACACACACACACACACAAACATACCAGTTGTAAAGTTAAACAAACAAACAAAAAAACAGATAGTTGGGACACAAACAGACAAACGCACACATCAGTTTTAAAGTTAATCAAACACACAAAAAACAGATAGTTGGGCCACACACACACACACATCAGTTGTAAAGTTAAACAAACAAAAAAACAGATAGTTGGGCCACACACACACACACACACACACACATCAGTTTTAAAGTTAGATAAACAAAAAAACAGATAGTTGGGCCACACACACACACACACATCAGTTGTAAAGTTAAACAAACAAAAAAACAGATGGTAGTGCCGCACATACACAGACACACACACATCAGTTTTAAAGTTAAACAAACACACAAAAAAACAGATAGTTGGGCCACACACACACAAACACACACAACACATCTGTTTTAAAGTTAAACAACCAAAATACAGATAGTTGGACCAAACACACACACACACACACGCACACACACATCTGTTTTAAAGTTAAACAACCAAAATACAGATAGTTGGACCAAACACACACACACACACACACACACACACACACACACATCAGTTTTAAAGTTAAACAATCAAAATACAGATAGTTGGACCAAACACACACACACACACAAACATACCAGTTGTAAAGTTAAACAAACAAACAAAAAAACAGATAGTTGGGACACACACACACAAACACACACATCAGTTTTAAAGTTAAACAAACACACAAAAAAACAGATAGTTGGGCCACACACAAACACACACACACACTCACACCAGTTATAAAGTTAAACAAACACACAAAAAAACAGACAGTTGGGACACACACACACACAAACACACCAGTTTTCAAGTTAAAAAAACACACAAAAACAAAGATATTTGGGCCACACACACACACACACACATTAGTTTTAAAGTTAAACAAACACACAAAAAAACAGATAGTTGGGCCACACACACACACAGACACACACACATACCAGTTTTAAAGTAAAATAAAAAAACAGATAGTTGGGCCACACACACACACACATCAGTTGTAAAGTTAAACAAACACACAAAAAAACAGATAGTTGGGCCACACACACACAGACACACACACACACACAAACATACCAGTTGTAAAGTTAAACAAACAAACAAAAAAACAGATAGTTGGGACACACACACACAAACACACCAGTTTTCAAGTTAAACAAACACACAAAAACACAGATATTTGGACCACACACACACACACACACATCAGGTTTAAAGTTAAACAAACACACAAAAAAACAGATAGTTGGGCCACACACAAACACACACACACACATACCAGTTTTAAACTTAAAGAAACACACACAAAAACAGATAGTTGGGCCACAAACACACACACACACACACTACTTGTATAGTTAAACAAACAAAAAAACAGATGGTAGGGCCACACAAACACAGACACAGACACATCAGTTTTATAGTTAAATAAACAAACAAAAAAACAGATAGTTGGGCCACACACACACACACACATCAGTTGTAAAGTTAAACAAACAAAAAAACAGATAGTTGGGACACACACACACACACACATCATTTTTAAAGTGAAACAAACAAGAAAATAGATAGTTGGGCCAAACACACACACACAAACACACATACATCAGTTTTAAAGATAAACAAACAAGAAAACAGATAGTTGGGCCACACACACACACACAAACACAGACACACATCAGTATTAAAGTTAAACAAACAAAAAAACAGATAGTTGGGACACACACACATCAGTTTTAAAGTCAAACAAACACACAAAAAAACAGATAGTTGGGCCACACACACACACACACACACTAGTTGTAAAGTCAAACAAACAAAAAAACAGATGGTAGGGCCGCACAAACACAGACACACACACATCAGTTTTAAAGTTAAATAAACAAACAAGAAAACAGATAGTTGGGCCACACACAAACACACACACACACATCAGTTTTAAAGTTAAACAAACACACAAAAAAACAGATAGTTGGGCCACACACACACAATCACACACAACACATCAGTTTTAAAGTTAAACAACCAAAATACAGATAGTTGGACCAAACACACACACACACACACGCACACACACATCAGTTTTAAAGTTAAACAAACACACAAAAAAACAGATAGTTGGGACACACACACACACACACACATCAGTTTTAAAGATAAACAACCAAAATACAGATAGTTGGACCAAACACACACACACACACACACACACATCAGTTTTAAAATTAAACAAACACACAAAAAACAGATAGTTGGGCCACACACACACAGACACACAAACATACCAGTTGTAAAGTTAAACAAACAAACAAAAAAACAGATAGTTGGGACACACACACACAAACACACCAGTTTTCAAGTTAAACAAACACACAAAAACACAGATATTTGGGCCACACACACACACAAACATGCACATCAGTTTTAAAGTTAAACAAACACACAAAAAAACAGATAGTTGGGCCACACACAAACACAAACACACATCAGTTTTAAAGTTAAACTAACACACAAAAAAACAGATATTTGGGCCACACACACACACACTTCAGTTGTAAAGTTAAACAAACAAAAAAACAGATAGTTGGGCCACGGACTCACACACAAACACACACACACGCGCACACACACACATCAGTTTTAAAGTTAAACAAACAGAAAACAAACAGTTGGGCCACACACACACACACACACACATCAGTTTTAAAGTTACACCAACAAGAAAACAGATAGTTGGGCCACACACACACACACAAACACAGACACACATCAGTTTTAAAGTTAAACAAACAAAAAAACAGATAGTTGGGACACACACACACACATCAGTTTTAAAGTCAAACAAACACACAAAATAACAGATCGTTGGGCCACACACACACACACACACACACATGTTTCAAGTAAAACAAACAAAAAAACAGATAGTTGGGCCACACACACACACACATCAGTTGTAAAGTTAAACAAACAAAAAAACAGATAGTTGGGCCACACACACACACACACAGACACACACACATCAGTTTTAAATTTAAACAAAAACACAAAAAAGAGATAGTTGGGCCACACACACACACACACACATCAGTTTTAATGTTAAACAAACACACAAAAAAACAGATAGTTGGGCCACACACAAACACACACACAGACTCACACCAGTTATAAAGTTAAACAAACACACAAAAAAACAGACAGTTGGGACACAAACACACACAAACACACCAGTTTTCAAGTTAAACAAACACACAAAAACAAAGATATTTGGGCCACACACACACACACACACATTAGTTTTAAAGTTAAACAAACAAAAAAACAGATAGTTGGGCCACACACACACACACACACACACACACCAGTTTTAAAGTTAAACAAAGAAAAAAACAGATAGTTGGGACACACACACACACCCATCAGTTTTAAAGTCAAATAAACACACAAAAAAACAGATAGCTGGGCCACACACACACACACACACAGAAACACACACACACAGAAACACATAACAGTTTTAAAGTTAAAGAAACAAACAAAAAAACAGATGGGACACACACACACACATCAGTTGTAAAGTTAAACAAACAAAAAAACAGATAGTTGGGCCACACACACACACACACACACACTAATTGTAAAGTTAAACAAACAAAAAAACAGATGGTAGGGCCGCACAAACATGACACACACACATCAGTTTTAAAGTTAAATAAACAAACAAAAAAACAGATAGTTGGGCCACACACACACACACACTAGTTGTAAAGTTAAACAAACAAAAAAACAGATGGTAGGGCCGCACATACACAGACACACACACATCAGTTTTAAAGTTAAATAACCAAACAAAAAAACAGATAGTTGGGCCACACACACACACACACACACACATCAGTTTTAAAGTTAAACAAACACACAAAAAAACAGATAGTTGGGCCACACACACAAACACACACAACACATCAGTTTTAAAGTTAAACAACAAAAATACAGATAGTTGGACCAAACACACACACACACACACACACACACACATCAGTTTTAAAGTTAAACAAACACACAAAAAACAGATAGTTGGGCCACACACACACACACACAAATATAGCAGTTGTAAAGTTAAGCAAACAAACAAAAAAACAGATAGTTGGGACACACACACACAAACACACCAGTTTTCAAGTTAAACAAACACACAAAAACACAGATATTTGGGTCAAACACACACACACACACAGAGACACACACACACACCAGTTTTAAAGTAAAATAAATAAACAGATAGTTGGGCCCCACACACACACACATCAGTTGTAAAGTTAAACAAACAAAAAAACAGATAGTTGGGCCCCGCACACGCACACACACACACACACACACCAGTTTTAAAGTTAAATAAACAAAAAAACAGATAGTTGGGACACACACACACACACACATCATTTTTAAAGTGAAACAAACAAGAAAATAGATAGTTGGGCCAAACACACACACACAAACACACATACATCAGTTTTAAAGTTAAACAAACAAGAAAACAGATAGTTGGGCGACACACACACACACACAAACACAGACACACATCAGTATTAAAGTTAAACAAACAAAAAAACAGATAGTTGGGACACACACACACATCAGTTTTAAAGTCAAACAAACACACAAAAAAACAGATAGTTGGGCCACACACACACACACACACACTAGATGTAAAGTTAAACAAACAAAAAAACAGATGGTAGGGCCGCACAAACACAGACACACACACATCAGTTTTAAAGTTAAATAAACAAACAAATAAACAGATAGTTGGGCCACACACAAATACACACACACACTCACACCAGTTGTTAGGTTAAACAAATAAACAAAAAAAACAGATAGTTGGGCCACACACACACACACACACACACACACCAGTTTTAAAGTTAAACAAACAAAAAAATAGATAGTTGGGACACACACACACACCCATCAGATTTAAAGTCAAATAAACACACAAAAAAACAGATAGTTGGGCCACACACACACACACACAAACACACACACACAGAAACACATATCAGTTTTAAAGTTAAAGAAACAAACAAAAAAACAGATGGGACACACACACACACATCAGTTGTAAAGTTAAACAAACAAAAAAACAGATAGTTGGGCCACACACACACACACACACACACTAGTTGTAAAGTTAAACAAACAAAAAAACAGATGGTAGGGCCGCACAAACACAGACACAGACACATCAGTTTTAAAGTTAAATAAACAAACAAAAAAACAGATAGTTGAGCCACACACACACACACACACACACACACATCAGTTTTAAAGTTAAACAAACACACACAAAAAAAAGATAATTGGGCCACACACACACACACACACACACACACAGAAACACATATCAGTTTTAAAGTTAAAAAAACAAACAAAATAACAGATGGGACACACACACACACATCAGTTTTAAAGTTAAATACACAAAAAAACAGATAGTTGGGCCACACACACACACACACACACACACCAGTTTTAAACTTAAACACACAAAAACACAGATAGTTGGGCCACACACACACACACACACACAGAAACACATATCAGTTTTAAAGTTAAATAAACAAAAAAACAGATAGTTGGGCCACACACACACACACATCAGTTGTAAAGTTAAACAAACAAAAAAAGAGATAGTTGGGCCCCTCACACACACCCACACACACACACATCAGTTTTAAAGTAAAAGAAACACACAAAAAAACAGATATTTGGGCCACACACACACACACTTCAGTTGTAAAGTTAAACAAACAAAAAAACAGATAATTGGGCCCCGCACACACACACACACACACACACACACACACACACCACTTTTAAAGTTAAACAAACAAGAAAACAGATAGTTGGGACACACACACTCCCATCAGTTTTAAAGTCAAATAAACACACAAAAAAACAGATAGTTGGGCCACACACAAACACACACACACACACATCAGTTTTAAAGTTAAACTAACACACAAAAAAACAGATATTTGGGCCAGACACACACACACTTCAGTTGTAAAGTTAAACAAACAAAAAAACAGATAGTTGGGGGACGGATTCACACACAAACACACACACACACGCACACACACACATCAGTTTTAAAGTTAAACAAACAGAAAAACAGACAGTTGGGCCACACACACACACACACATATCAGTTTTAAAGTGAAACAAACAAGAAAATAGATAGTTGGGCCACACACACACACACAAACACACATACATCAGTTTTAAAGTTAAACAAACAAGAAAACAGATAGTTGGGCCACACACACACACACACACATCAGTTGTAAAGTTAAACAAACAAAAAAACAGATGGTAGTGCCGCACATACACAGACACACAGACATCAGTTTTAAAGTTAAATAAACAAACAAAAAAATAGATAGTTGGGACACACACACACACATCAGTTTTAAAGTTAAACAAACACACAAAAAACCAGATAGTTGGGCCACACACACACAAACACACACACACATCAGTTTTAAAGTTAAACAAACAAAAAAACAGATAGTTGGGCCACACACACACACACATCAGTTTTAAAGTTAAACAAACACACAAAAAAACAGATAGTTGGGCCACACACAAACACACACACACACAGATCAGTTTTAAAGTTAAACAAACAGAAAAACAGATAGTTGGGACACAGACACACACACACATCATTTTTAAAGTGAAACAAACAAGAAAATAGATAGTTGGGCCAAACACACACACACAAACACACATACATCAGTTTTAAAGTTAAACAAACAAGAAAACAGATAGTTGGGCCACACACACACAAACACACACACACATCAGTATTAAAGTTAAACAAACAAAAAAACAGATAGTTGGGACACACACACACATCAGTTTTAAAGTCAAACAAACACACAAAAAAACAGATAGTTGGGCCACACACACACACACACACACTAGTTGTAAAGTTAAACAAACAAAAAAACAGATGGTAGGGCCGCACAAACACAGACACACACAGATCAGTTTTAAAGTTAAATAAACAAACAAGAAAACAGATAGTTGGGCCACACACATACACACACACACACATCAGTTTTAAAGTTAAACAACCAAAATACAGATAGTTGGACCAAACACAGAAACACACACACGCACACACACATCAGTTTTAAAGTTAAACAAACACACAAAAAAACAGTTGGGACACACACACACACACACACATCAGTTTTAAAGTTAAACAACCAAAATACAGATAGTTGGACCAAACACACACACACACACACACACACACATCAATTTTAAAGTTAAACAAACACACAAAAAACAGATAGTTGGGCCACACACACACACACACAAACATACCAGTTGTAAAGTTAAACAAACACACAAAAAAACAGATAGTTGGGACACACACACACAAACACACCAGTTTTCAAGTTAAACAAACACACAAAAACACAGATATTTGGGCCACATACACACACAAACATACACATCAGTTTTAAAGTTAAACAAACACACAAAAAAACAGATAGTTGGGCCACACACACACACACACTAATTGTAAAGTTAAACAAACAAAAAAACACATGGTAGGGCCGCACAAACACAGACACACACACATCAGTTTTAAAGTTAAATAAACAAACAAAAAAACAGATAGTTGGGCCACACACACACACACACACACACACACATCAGTTTTAAAGTTAAACAAAAACACAAAAAAGAGATAGTTGGGCCACACACACACACACACACATCAGTTTTAATGTTAAACAAACACACAAAAAAACAGATAGTTGGGCCACACACAAACACACACACACACTCACACCAGTTATAAACTTAAACAAACACACAAAAAAACAGACAGTTGGGACACACACACACACAAACACACCAGTTTTCAAGTTAAACAAACACACAAAAACAAAGATATTTGGGCCACACACACACACACACATTAGTTTTAAAGTTAAACAAACACACAAAAAAACAGATAGTTGGGCCACACACACACACACACACACACACATACCAGTTTTAAAGTAAAATAAAAAAACAGATAGTTGGGCCACACACACACACACATCAGTTGTAAAGTTAAACAAACAAAAAAACAGATAGTTGGGCCACACACACACACACACACACACACACACACACACCAGTTTTAAAGTTAAACAAACAAAAAAACAGATAGTTGGGCCACACACACACAAACACACACAACACATCAGTTTTAAAGTTAAACAACCAAAATACAGATAGTTGGACCAAACACACACACACACATACACACACACACATCAGTTTGAAAGTTAAACAAACACAGAAAAAAACAGATAGTTGGGCCACACACACACAAACACACACAACACATCAGTTTTAAAGTTAAACAACCAAAATACAGATAGTTGGACCAAACACACACACACACATACACACACACACATCAGTTTGAAAGTTAAACAAACACACAAAAAAACAGATAGTTGGGCCACACACACACACACACACAGACACACACACACACCAGTTTAAAGTAAAATAAAAAAACAGATAGTTGGGCCACACACACACACACAAACACAGACACACATCAGTATTAAAGTTAAACAAACAAAAAAACAGATAGTTGGGACACACACACATCAGTTTTAAAGTCAAACAAACACACAAAAAAACAGATAGTTGGGCCACACACACACACACACACACACTAGTTGTAAAGTCAAACAAACAAAAAAACAGATGGTAGGGCCGCACAAACACAGACACACACACATCAGTTTTAAAGTTAAATAAACAAACAAGAAAACAGATAGTTGGGCCACACACAAACACACACACACACATCAGTTTTAAAGTTAAACAAACACACAAAAAAACAGATAGTTGGGCCACACACACACAATCACACACAACACATCAGTTTTAAAGTTAAACAACCAAAATACAGATAGTTGGACCAAACACACACACACACACACGCACACACACATCAGTTTTAAAGTTAAACAAACACACAAAAAAACAGATAGTTGGGACACACACACACACACACACATCAGTTTTAAAGATAAACAACCAAAATACAGATAGTTGGACCAAACACACACACACACACACACACATCAGTTTTAAAGTTAAACAAACACACAAAAAACAGATAGTTGGGCCACACACACACAGACACACAAACATACCAGTTGTAAAGTTAAACAAACAAACAAAAAAACAGATAGTTGGGACACACACACACAAACACACCAGTTTTCAAGTTAAACAAACACACAAAAACACAGATATTTGGGCCACACACACACACAAACATGCACATCAGTTTTAAAGTTAAACAAACACACAAAAAAACAGATAGTTGGGCCACACACAAACACAAACACACATCAGTTTTAAAGTTAAACTAACACACAAAAAAACAGATATTTGGGCCACACACACACACACTTCAGTTGTAAAGTTAAACAAACAAAAAAACAGATAGTTGGGCCACGGACTCACACACAAACACACACACACGCGCACACACACACATCAGTTTTAAAGTTAAACAAACAGAAAACAAACAGTTGGGCCACACACACACACACACACATCAGTTTTAAAGTTACACCAACAAGAAAACAGATAGTTGGGCCACACACACACACACAAACACAGACACACATCAGTTTTAAAGTTAAACAAACAAAAAAACAGATAGTTGGGACACACACACACACATCAGTTTTAAAGTCAAACAAACACACAAAATAACAGATCGTTGGGCCACACACACACACACACACACACATGTTTCAAGTAAAACAAACAAAAAAACAGATAGTTGGGCCACACACACACACACATCAGTTGTAAAGTTAAACAAACAAAAAAACAGATAGTTGGGCCACACACACACACACACAGACACACACACATCAGTTTTAAATTTAAACAAAAACACAAAAAAGAGATAGTTGGGCCACACACACACATCAGTTTTAATGTTAAACAAACACACAAAAAAACAGATAGTTGGGCCACACACAAACACACACACACACTCACACCAGTTATAAAGTTAAACAAACACACAAAAAAACAGACAGTTGGGACACACACACACACAAACACACCAGTTTTCAAGTTAAACAAACACACAAAAACAAAGATATTTGGGCCACACACACACACACACACACATTAGTTTTAAAGTTAAACAAACAAAAAAACAGATAGTTGGGCCACACACACACACACACACACACACACCAGTTTTAAAGTTAAACAACCAAAATACAGATAGTTGGACCAAACACACACACACACATACACACACACACATCAGTTTGAAAGTTAAACAAACACACAAAAAAACAGATAGTTGGGCCACACACACACACACACACAGACACACACACACACCAGTTTAAAGTAAAATAAAAAAACAGATAGTTGGGCCACACACACACACACATCAGTTGTAAAGTTAAACAAACAATAAAACAGATAGTTGGGCCACACACACACACACACACACACATCAGTTTTAAAGTTAAACAAAAACACAAAAAACACATAGTTGTGCCACACACACACACACACACACACCAGTTTTAAAGTGAAACAAACAAAAAAATAGATAGTTGGGACACACACACACACCCATCAGTTTTAAAGTCAAATAAACACACAGAAAAACAGATAGTTGGGCCACACACACACACACACAAACACACACACACAGA
Source organism: Budorcas taxicolor (assembly GCF_023091745.1). Lineage (NCBI taxonomy): Eukaryota > Metazoa > Chordata > Mammalia > Artiodactyla > Bovidae > Budorcas > Budorcas taxicolor. The sequence continues at coordinate 88,063,947 of NC_068935.1, forward strand.
AACACATATCAGTTTTAAAGTTAAAGAAACAAACAAAAAAACAGATGGGACACACACACACACATCAGTTGTAAAGTTAAACAAACAAAAAAACAGATAGTTGGGCCACACACACACACACACACACACACTAGTTGTAAAGTTAAACAAACAAAAAAACAGATGGTAGGGCCGCACAAACACAGACACAGACACGTCAGTTTTAAAATTAAATAAACAAACAAAAAAACAGATAGTTGGGCGACACACACACACACACACACACATCAGTTTTAAAGTTAAACAAACACACAAAAAAACAGATAGTTGGGCCACACACACACACACACTTCAGTTGTAAAGTTAAACAAACCAAAAAACAGATAGTTGGGCGACGGACTCACACACAAACACACACACACACGCACAAACACACATCAGTTTTAAAGTTAAACAAACAGAAAAACAGACAGTTGGGCCACACACACACACACACACATCAGTTTTAAAGTGAAACAAACAAGAAAATAGATAGTTGGGCCACACACACACACACAAACACACATACATCAGTTTTAAAGTCAAACAAACAAGAAAACAGATAGTGGGGCCACACACACACACACATCAGTTGTAAAGTTAAACAAACAAAAAAACAGATGGTAGTGCCGCACATACACAGAGACACACACATCAGTTTTAAAGTTAAATAAACAAACAAAAAAACAGATAGTTGGGCCACACACACACACACACAGACACATCAGTTTTAAAGTTAAACAAACACACACAAAAAAAAGATAGTTGGGCCACACACACACACACACACACACACAGAAACACACATCAGTTTTGAAGTTAAAGAAACAAACAAAATAACAGATGGGACACACACACACACATCAGTTTTAAAGATAAATACACAAAAAAACAGATAGTTGGGCCACACACACACACACACACACACCAGTTTTAAACTTAAACACACACAAAAAAGATAGTTGGGCCACACACACACACAGAAACACATATCAGTTTTAAAGTGAAAGAAACAAACAAAATAACAGATGGGACACACACACACATCAGTTTTAAAGTTAAATAAACAAAAAGCAGATAGTTGGGCCACGGACGCACACACAAACACACAAAGAGAGACACACACACACACACACAAACACACCAGGTTTAAAGTTAAACAAACAAAAAACAGATAGTTGGGCCACACACACACACATCAGTTTTAAAGTTAAACAAACACACAAAAAAACAGATAGTTGTTTCACACACAAACACACACACACACAGATCAGTTTGAAAGTTAAACAAACAGAAAAACAGATAGTTGGGACACACACACACACACACATCATTTTTAAAGTGAAACAAACAAGAAAATAGATAGTTGGGCCAAACACACACACACAAACACACATACATCAGTTTTAAAGATAAACAAACAAGAAAACAGATAGTTGGGCCACACACACACACACAAACACAGACACACATCAGTATTAAAGTTAAACAAACAAAAAAACAGATAGTTGGGACACACACACATCAGTTTTAAAGTCAAACAAACACACAAAAAAACAGATAGTTGGGCCACACACACACACACACACACTAGTTGTAAAGTCAAACAAACAAAAAAACAGATGGTAGGGCCGCACAAACACAGACACACACACATCAGTTTTAAAGTTAAATAAACAAACAAGAAAACAGATAGTTGGGCCACACACAAACACACACACACACATCAGTTTTAAAGTTAAACAAACACACAAAAAAACAGATAGTTGGGCCACACACACACAATCACACACAACACATCAGTTTTAAAGTTAAACAACCAAAATACAGATAGTTGGACCAAACACACACACACACACACGCACACACACATCAGTTTTAAAGTTAAACAAACACACAAAAAAACAGATAGTTGGGACACACACACACACACACACATCAGTTTTAAAGATAAACAACCAAAATACAGATAGTTGGACCAAACACACACACACACACACACACATCAGTTTTAAAGTTAAACAAACACACAAAAAACAGATAGTTGGGCCACACACACACAGACACACAAACATACCAGTTGTAAAGTTAAACAAACAAACAAAAAAACAGATAGTTGGGACACACACACACAAACACACCAGTTTTCAAGTTAAACAAACACACAAAAACACAGATATTTGGGCCACACACACACACAAACATGCACATCAGTTTTAAAGTTAAACAAACACACAAAAAAACAGATAGTTGGGCCACACACAAACACAAACACACATCAGTTTTAAAGTTAAACTAACACACAAAAAAACAGATATTTGGGCCACACACACACACACTTCAGTTGTAAAGTTAAACAAACAAAAAAACAGATAGTTGGGCCACGGACTCACACACAAACACACACACACGCGCACACACACACATCAGTTTTAAAGTTAAACAAACAGAAAACAAACAGTTGGGCCACACACACACACACACACATCAGTTTTAAAGTTACACCAACAAGAAAACAGATAGTTGGGCCACACACACACACACAAACACAGACACACATCAGTTTTAAAGTTAAACAAACAAAAAAACAGATAGTTGGGACACACACACACACATCAGTTTTAAAGTCAAACAAACACACAAAATAACAGATCGTTGGGCCACACACACACACACACACACACATGTTTCAAGTAAAACAAACAAAAAAACAGATAGTTGGGCCACACACACACACACATCAGTTGTAAAGTTAAACAAACAAAAAAACAGATAGTTGGGCCACACACACACACACACAGACACACACACATCAGTTTTAAATTTAAACAAAAACACAAAAAAGAGATAGTTGGGCCACACACACACATCAGTTTTAATGTTAAACAAACACACAAAAAAACAGATAGTTGGGCCACACACAAACACACACACACACTCACACCAGTTATAAAGTTAAACAAACACACAAAAAAACAGACAGTTGGGACACACACACACACAAACACACCAGTTTTCAAGTTAAACAAACACACAAAAACAAAGATATTTGGGCCACACACACACACACACACACATTAGTTTTAAAGTTAAACAAACAAAAAAACAGATAGTTGGGCCACACACACACACACACACACACACACCAGTTTTAAAGTTAAACAACCAAAATACAGATAGTTGGACCAAACACACACACACACATACACACACACACATCAGTTTGAAAGTTAAACAAACACACAAAAAAACAGATAGTTGGGCCACACACACACACACACACAGACACACACACACACCAGTTTAAAGTAAAATAAAAAAACAGATAGTTGGGCCACACACACACACACATCAGTTGTAAAGTTAAACAAACAATAAAACAGATAGTTGGGCCACACACACACACACACACACACATCAGTTTTAAAGTTAAACAAAAACACAAAAAACACATAGTTGTGCCACACACACACACACACACACACCAGTTTTAAAGTGAAACAAACAAAAAAATAGATAGTTGGGACACACACACACACCCATCAGTTTTAAAGTCAAATAAACACACAGAAAAACAGATAGTTGGGCCACACACACACACACACAAACACACACACACAGAAACACATATCAGTTTTAAAGTTAAAGAAACAAACAAAAAAACAGATGGGACACACACACACACATCAGTTGTAAAGTTAAACAAACAAAAAAACAGATAGTTGGGCCACACACACACACACACACACACACTAGTTGTAAAGTTAAACAAACAAAAAAACAGATGGTAGGGCCGCACAAACACAGACACAGACACGTCAGTTTTAAAATTAAATAAACAAACAAAAAAACAGATAGTTGGGCGACACACACACACACACACACACACACATCAGTTTTAAAGTTAAACAAACACACACACAAAAAAGATAATTGGGCCACACACACACACACACACACACACACACAGAAACACATATCAGTTTTAAAGTTGAAGAAACAAACAAAATAACAGATGGGACACACACACACACATCAGTTTTAAAGTTAAATACACAAAAAAACAGATAGTTGGGCCACACACACACACACACACACACACACCAGTTTTAAACTTAAACACACAAAAACACAGATAGTTGGGCCACACACACACACACACACACACACACAGAAACACATATCAGTTTTAAAGTTAAAGAAACAAACAAAATAACAGATGGGACACACACACACACATCAGTTTTAAAGTTAAACAAACAAAAAAACAGATAGTTGGGCCACACACACACGCACACATAAGTTGTAAAGTTAAACAAACAAAAAAACAGATAGTTGGGCCACGCACACACACACACACACACACATACCAGTTTTAAAGTTAAAGAAACAAAAAAACAGATAGTTGGGCCACACACACACACACACATCAGTTGTAAAGTTAAACAAACCAAAAAGCAGATAGTTGGGCCACACACACACACACACACACACACACACACACACCAGTTTTAAACTTAAACACACAAAAAAACAAATAGTTGGGCCACACACACACACACACACACACACACAGAAACTCATATCAGTTTTAAAGTTAAAGAAACAAACATAATAACAGATGGGACAGAACACACACACATCAGTTTTAAAGTTAAATAAACAAAAAAACAGATAGTTGGGCCACACACACACACACACATCAGTTGTAAAGTTAAACAAACAAAAAAAGAGATAGTTGGGCCCCTCACACACACACACACACACACATCAGTTTTAAAGTTAAACTAACACACAAAAAAACAGATATTTGGGCCACACACACACACACTTCAGTTGTAAAGTTAAACAAACCAAAAAACAGATAGTTGGGCGACGGACTCACACACAAACACACACACACACGCACAAACACACATCAGTTTTAAAGTTAAACAAACAGAAAAACAGACAGTTGGGCCACACACACACACACACACATCAGTTTTAAAGTGAAACAAAGAAGAAAATAGATAGTGGGGCCACACACACACACACATCAGTTGTAAAGTTAAACAAACAAAAAAACAGATGGTAGTGCCGCACATACACAGACACACACACATCAGTTTTAAAGTTAAATAAACAAACAAAAAAATAGATAGTTGGGCCACACACACACACACACACACACATCAGTTTTAAAGTTAAACAAACACACACAAAAAAAAGATAGTTGGGCCACACACACACACACACACACACACAGAAACACACATCAGTTTTGAAGTTAAAGAAACAAACAAAATAACAGATGGGACACACACACACACATCAGTTTTAAAGATAAATACACAAAAAAACAGATAGTTGGGCCACACACACACACACACACACACCAGTTTTAAACTTAAACACACACAAAAAAGATAGTTGGGCCACACACACACACAGAAACACATATCAGTTTTAAAGTGAAAGAAACAAACAAAATAACAGATGGGACACACACACACATCAGTTTTAAAGTTAAATAAACAAAAAGCAGATAGTTGGGCCACGGACGCACACACAAACACACAAAGAGAGACACACACACACACACACAAACACACCAGGTTTAAAGTTAAACAAACAAAAAACAGATAGTTGGGCCACACACACACACAACAGTTTTAAAGTTAAACAAACACACAAAAAAACAGATAGTTGTTTCACACACAAACACACACACACACAGATCAGTTTGAAAGTTAAACAAACAGAAAAACAGATAGTTGGGACACACACACACACACACATCATTTTTAAAGTGAAACAAACAAGAAAATAGATAGTTGGGCCAAACACACACACACAAACACACATACATCAGTTTTAAAGATAAACAAACAAGAAAACAGATAGTTGGGCCACACACACACACACAAACACAGACACACATCAGTATTAAAGTTAAACAAACAAAAAAACAGATAGTTGGGACACACACACATCAGTTTTAAAGTCAAACAAACACACAAAAAAACAGATAGTTGGGCCACACACACACACACACACACTAGTTGTAAAGTCAAACAAACAAAAAAACAGATGGTAGGGCCGCACAAACACAGACACACACACATCAGTTTTAAAGTTAAATAAACAAACAAGAAAACAGATAGTTGGGCCACACACAAACACACACACACACATCAGTTTTAAAGTTAAACAAACACACAAAAAAACAGATAGTTGGGCCACACACACACAATCACACACAACACATCAGTTTTAAAGTTAAACAACCAAAATACAGATAGTTGGACCAAACACACACACACACACACGCACACACACATCAGTTTTAAAGTTAAACAAACACACAAAAAAACAGATAGTTGGGACACACACACACACACACACATCAGTTTTAAAGATAAACAACCAAAATACAGATAGTTGGACCAAACACACACACACACACACACACACATCAGTTTTAAAATTAAACAAACACACAAAAAACAGATAGTTGGGCCACACACACACAGACACACAAACATACCAGTTGTAAAGTTAAACAAACAAACAAAAAAACAGATAGTTGGGACACACACACACAAACACACCAGTTTTCAAGTTAAACAAACACACAAAAACACAGATATTTGGGCCACACACACACACAAACATGCACATCAGTTTTAAAGTTAAACAAACACACAAAAAAACAGATAGTTGGGCCACACACAAACACAAACACACATCAGTTTTAAAGTTAAACTAACACACAAAAAAACAGATATTTGGGCCACACACACACACACTTCAGTTGTAAAGTTAAACAAACAAAAAAACAGATAGTTGGGCCACGGACTCACACACAAACACACACACACGCGCACACACACACATCAGTTTTAAAGTTAAACAAACAGAAAACAAACAGTTGGGCCACACACACACACACACACACATCAGTTTTAAAGTTACACCAACAAGAAAACAGATAGTTGGGCCACACACACACACACAAACACAGACACACATCAGTTTTAAAGTTAAACAAACAAAAAAACAGATAGTTGGGACACACACACACACATCAGTTTTAAAGTCAAACAAACACACAAAATAACAGATCGTTGGGCCACACACACACACACACACACACATGTTTCAAGTAAAACAAACAAAAAAACAGATAGTTGGGCCACACACACACACACATCAGTTGTAAAGTTAAACAAACAAAAAAACAGATAGTTGGGCCACACACACACACACACAGACACACACACATCAGTTTTAAATTTAAACAAAAACACAAAAAAGAGATAGTTGGGCCACACACACACACACACACATCAGTTTTAATGTTAAACAAACACACAAAAAAACAGATAGTTGGGCCACACACAAACACACACACACACTCACACCAGTTATAAAGTTAAACAAACACACAAAAAAACAGACAGTTGGGACACAAACACACACAAACACACCAGTTTTCAAGTTAAACAAACACACAAAAACAAAGATATTTGGGCCACACACACACACACACACACATTAGTTTTAAAGTTAAACAAACAAAAAAACAGATAGTTGGGCCACACACACACACACACACACACACACCAGTTTTAAAGTTAAACAAACAAAAAAACAGATAGTTGGGACACACACACACACCCATCAGTTTTAAAGTCAAATAAACACACAAAAAAACAGATAGCTGGGCCACACACACACACACACACAGAAACACACACACACAGAAACACATAACAGTTTTAAAGTTAAAGAAACAAACAAAAAAACAGATGGGACACACACACACACATCAGTTGTAAAGTTAAACAAACAAAAAAAGAGATAGTTGGGCCACACACACACACACACACACACTAATTGTAAAGTTAAACAAACAAAAAAACAGATGGTAGGGCCGCACAAACATGACACACACACATCAGTTTTAAAGTTAAATAAACAAACAAAAAAACAGATAGTTGGGCCACACACACACACACACTAGTTGTAAAGTTAAACAAACAAAAAAACAGATGGTAGGGCCGCACATACACAGACACACACACATCAGTTTTAAAGTTAAATAACCAAACAAAAAAACAGATAGTTGGGCCACACACACACACACACACACACATCAGTTTTAAAGTTAAACAAACACACAAAAAAACAGATAGTTGGGCCACACACACAAACACACACAACACATCAGTTTTAAAGTTAAACAACAAAAATACAGATAGTTGGACCAAACACACACACACACACACACACACACACATCAGTTTTAAAGTTAAACAAACACACAAAAAACAGATAGTTGGGCCACACACACACACACACAAATATAGCAGTTGTAAAGTTAAGCAAACAAACAAAAAAACAGATAGTTGGGACACACACACACAAACACACCAGTTTTCAAGTTAAACAAACACACAAAAACACAGATATTTGGGTCAAACACACACACACACACAGAGACACACACACACACCAGTTTTAAAGTAAAATAAATAAACAGATAGTTGGGCCCCACACACACACACATCAGTTGTAAAGTTAAACAAACAAAAAAACAGATAGTTGGGCCCCGCACACGCACACACACACACACACACACCAGTTTTAAAGTTAAATAAACAAAAAAACAGATAGTTGGGACACACACACACACACACATCATTTTTAAAGTGAAACAAACAAGAAAATAGATAGTTGGGCCAAACACACACACACAAACACACATACATCAGTTTTAAAGTTAAACAAACAAGAAAACAGATAGTTGGGCGACACACACACACACACAAACACAGACACACATCAGTATTAAAGTTAAACAAACAAAAAAACAGATAGTTGGGACACACACACACATCAGTTTTAAAGTCAAACAAACACACAAAAAAACAGATAGTTGGGCCACACACACACACACACACACTAGATGTAAAGTTAAACAAACAAAAAAACAGATGGTAGGGCCGCACAAACACAGACACACACACATCAGTTTTAAAGTTAAATAAACAAACAAATAAACAGATAGTTGGGCCACACACAAATACACACACACACTCACACCAGTTGTTAGGTTAAACAAATAAACAAAAAAAACAGATAGTTGGGCCACACACACACACACACACACACACACCAGTTTTAAAGTTAAACAAACAAAAAAATAGATAGTTGGGACACACACACACACCCATCAGATTTAAAGTCAAATAAACACACAAAAAAACAGATAGTTGGGCCACACACACACACACACACAAACACACACACACAGAAACACATATCAGTTTTAAAGTTAAAGAAACAAACAAAAAAACAGATGGGACACACACACACACATCAGTTGTAAAGTTAAACAAACAAAAAAACAGATAGTTGGGCCACACACACACACACACACACACTAGTTGTAAAGTTAAACAAACAAAAAAACAGATGGTAGGGCCGCACAAACACAGACACAGACACATCAGTTTTAAAGTTAAATAAACAAACAAAAAAACAGATAGTTGGGCCACACACACACACACACACACACACACATCAGTTTTAAAGTTAAACAAACACACACAAAAAAAAGATAATTGGGCCACACACACACACACACACACGCACACACACACAGAAACAGATATCAGTATTAAAGTTAAAAAAACAAACAAAATAACAGATGGGACACACACACACACATCAGTTTTAAAGTTAAATACACAAAAAAACAGATAGTTGGGCCACACACACACACACACACACACACCAGTTTTAAACTTAAACACACAAAAACACAGATAGTTGGGCCACACACACACACACACACACAGAAACACATATCAGTTTTAAAGTTAAATAAACAAAAAAACAGATAGTTGGGCCACACACACACACACATCAGTTGTAAAGTTAAACAAACAAAAAAAGAGATAGTTGGGCCCCTCACACACACCCACACACACACACATCAGTTTTAAAGTAAAAGAAACACACAAAAAAACAGATATTTGGGCCACACACACACACACTTCAGTTGTAAAGTTAAACAAACAAAAAAACAGATAATTGGGCCCCGCACACACACACACACACACACACACACACACACACCACTTTTAAAGTTAAACAAACAAGAAAACGGATAGTTGGGACACACACACTCCCATCAGTTTTAAAGTCAAATAAACACACAAAAAAACAGATAGTTGGGCCACACACAAACACACACACACACACATCAGTTTTAAAGTTAAACTAACACACAAAAAAAACAGATATTTGGGCCAGACACACACACACTTCAGTTGTAAAGTTAAACAAACAAAAAAACAGATAGTTGGGGGACGGATTCACACACAAACACACACACACACGCACACACACACATCAGTTTTAAAGTTAAACAAACAGAAAAACAGACAGTTGGGCCACACACACACACACACATATCAGTTTTAAAGTGAAACAAACAAGAAAATAGATAGTTGGGCCACACACACACACACAAACACACATACATCAGTTTTAAAGTTAAACAAACAAGAAAACAGATAGTTGGGCCACACACACACACACACACACCAGTTTTAAAGTTAAACAAACAAAAAAACAGATAGTTGGGACACACACACACACCCATCAGTTTTAAAGTCAAATAAACACACAAAAAAACAGATAGCTGGGCCACACACACACACACACACAGAAACACACACACACAGAAACACATAACAGTTTTAAAGTTAAAGAAACAAACAAAAAAACAGATGGGACACACACACACACATCAGTTGTAAAGTTAAACAAACAAAAAAACAGATAGTTGGGCCACACACACACACACACACACACTAATTGTAAAGTTAAACAAACAAAAAAACAGATGGTAGGGCCGCACAAACATGACACACACACATCAGTTTTAAAGTTAAATAAACAAACAAAAAAACAGATAGTTGGGCCACACACACACACACACTAGTTGTAAAGTTAAACAAACAAAAAAACAGATGGTAGGGCCGCACATACACAGACACACACACATCAGTTTTAAAGTTAAATAACCAAACAAAAAAACAGATAGTTGGGCCACACACACACACACACACACACATCAGTTTTAAAGTTAAACAAACACACAAAAAAACAGATAGTTGGGCCACACACACAAACACACACAACACATCAGTTTTAAAGTTAAACAACAAAAATACAGATAGTTGGACCAAACACACACACACACACACACACACACACATCAGTTTTAAAGTTAAACAAACACACAAAAAACAGATAGTTGGGCCACACACACACACACACAAATATAGCAGTTGTAAAGTTAAGCAAACAAACAAAAAAACAGATAGTTGGGACACACACACACAAACACACCAGTTTTCAAGTTAAACAAACACACAAAAACACAGATATTTGGGTCAAACACACACACACACACAGAGACACACACACACACCAGTTTTAAAGTAAAATAAATAAACAGATAGTTGGGCCCCACACACACACACATCAGTTGTAAAGTTAAACAAACAAAAAAACAGATAGTTGGGCCCCGCACACGCACACACACACACACACACACCAGTTTTAAAGTTAAATAAACAAAAAAACAGATAGTTGGGACACACACACACACACACATCATTTTTAAAGTGAAACAAACAAGAAAATAGATAGTTGGGCCAAACACACACACACAAACACACATACATCAGTTTTAAAGTTAAACAAACAAGAAAACAGATAGTTGGGCGACACACACACACACACAAACACAGACACACATCAGTATTAAAGTTAAACAAACAAAAAAACAGATAGTTGGGACACACACACACATCAGTTTTAAAGTCAAACAAACACACAAAAAAACAGATAGTTGGGCCACACACACACACACACACACTAGATGTAAAGTTAAACAAACAAAAAAACAGATGGTAGGGCCGCACAAACACAGACACACACACATCAGTTTTAAAGTTAAATAAACAAACAAATAAACAGATAGTTGGGCCACACACAAATACACACACACACTCACACCAGTTGTTAGGTTAAACAAATAAACAAAAAAAACAGATAGTTGGGCCACACACACACACACACACACACACACCAGTTTTAAAGTTAAACAAACAAAAAAATAGATAGTTGGGACACACACACACACCCATCAGATTTAAAGTCAAATAAACACACAAAAAAACAGATAGTTGGGCCACACACACACACACACAAACACACACACACAGAAACACATATCAGTTTTAAAGTTAAAGAAACAAACAAAAAAACAGATGGGACACACACACACACATCAGTTGTAAAGTTAAACAAACAAAAAAACAGATAGTTGGGCCACACACACACACACACACACACTAGTTGTAAAGTTAAACAAACAAAAAAACAGATGGTAGGGCCGCACAAACACAGACACAGACACATCAGTTTTAAAGTTAAATAAACAAACAAAAAAACAGATAGTTGAGCCACACACACACACACACACACACACACATCAGTTTTAAAGTTAAACAAACACACACAAAAAAAAGATAATTGGGCCACACACACACACACACACACACACACAGAAACACATATCAGTTTTAAAGTTAAAAAAACAAACAAAATAACAGATGGGACACACACACACACATCAGTTTTAAAGTTAAATACACAAAAAAACAGATAGTTGGGCCACACACACACACACACACACACACCAGTTTTAAACTTAAACACACAAAAACACAGATAGTTGGGCCACACACACACACACACACACAGAAACACATATCAGTTTTAAAGTTAAATAAACAAAAAAACAGATAGTTGGGCCACACACACACACACATCAGTTGTAAAGTTAAACAAACAAAAAAAGAGATAGTTGGGCCCCTCACACACACCCACACACACACACATCAGTTTTAAAGTAAAAGAAACACACAAAAAAACAGATATTTGGGCCACACACACACACACTTCAGTTGTAAAGTTAAACAAACAAAAAAACAGATAATTGGGCCCCGCACACACACACACACACACACACACACACACACACCACTTTTAAAGTTAAACAAACAAGAAAACAGATAGTTGGGACACACACACTCCCATCAGTTTTAAAGTCAAATAAACACACAAAAAAACAGATAGTTGGGCCACACACAAACACACACACACACACATCAGTTTTAAAGTTAAACTAACACACAAAAAAACAGATATTTGGGCCAGACACACACACACTTCAGTTGTAAAGTTAAACAAACAAAAAAACAGATAGTTGGGGGACGGATTCACACACAAACACACACACACACGCACACACACACATCAGTTTTAAAGTTAAACAAACAGAAAAACAGACAGTTGGGCCACACACACACACACACATATCAGTTTTAAAGTGAAACAAACAAGAAAATAGATAGTTGGGCCACACACACACACACAAACACACATACATCAGTTTTAAAGTTAAACAAACAAGAAAACAGATAGTTGGGCCACACACACACACACACACATCAGTTGTAAAGTTAAACAAACAAAAAAACAGATGGTAGTGCCGCACATACACAGACACACAGACATCAGTTTTAAAGTTAAATAAACAAACAAAAAAATAGATAGTTGGGACACACACACACACATCAGTTTTAAAGTTAAACAAACACACAAAAAACCAGATAGTTGGGCCACACACACACAAACACACACACACATCAGTTTTAAAGTTAAACAAACAAAAAAACAGATAGTTGGGCCACACACACACACACATCAGTTTTAAAGTTAAACAAACACACAAAAAAACAGATAGTTGGGCCACACACAAACACACACACACACAGATCAGTTTTAAAGTTAAACAAACAGAAAAACAGATAGTTGGGACACAGACACACACACACATCATTTTTAAAGTGAAACAAACAAGAAAATAGATAGTTGGGCCAAACACACACACACAAACACACATACATCAGTTTTAAAGTTAAACAAACAAGAAAACAGATAGTTGGGCCACACACACACAAACACACACACACATCAGTATTAAAGTTAAACAAACAAAAAAACAGATAGTTGGGACACACACACACATCAGTTTTAAAGTCAAACAAACACACAAAAAAAGAGATAGTTGGGCCACACACACACACACACACACTAGTTGTAAATTTAAACAAACAAAAAAACAGATGGTAGGGCCGCACAAACACAGACACACACAGATCAGTTTTAAAGTTAAATAAACAAACAAGAAAACAGATAGTTGGGCCACACACATACACACACACACACATCAGTTTTAAAGTTAAACAACCAAAATACAGATAGTTGGACCAAACACAGAAACACACACACGCACACACACATCAGTTTTAAAGTTAAACAAACACACAAAAAAACAGTTGGGACACACACACACACACACACATCAGTTTTAAAGTTAAACAACCAAAAATACAGATAGTTGGACCAAACACACACACACACACACACACACACATCAATTTTAAAGTTAAACAAACACACAAAAAACAGATAGTTGGGCCACACACACACACACACAAACATACCAGTTGTAAAGTTAAACAAACACACAAAAAAACAGATAGTTGGGACACACACACACAAACACACCAGTTTTCAAGTTAAACAAACACACAAAAACACAGATATTTGGGCCACATACACACACAAACATACACATCAGTTTTAAAGTTAAACAAACACACAAAAAAACAGATAGTTGGGCCACACACAAACACAAACACACATCAGTTTTAAAGTTAAACTAACACACAAAAAAACAGATATTTGGGCCACACACACACACACTTCAGTTGTAAAGTTAAACAAACAAAAACACAGATAGTTGGGCCACGGACTCACACACAAACATACACACACGCGCACACACACACATCAGTTTTAAGGTTAAACAAACAGAAAACAGACAGTTGGGCCACACACACACACACACACACATCAGTTTTAAAGTTAAACAAACAAGAAAATAGATAGTTGGGCCACACACACACACACAAACACACATACATCAGTTTTAAAGTTAAACCAACAAGAAAACAGATAGTTGGGCCACACACACACACACAAACACAGACACACATCAGTTTTAAAGTTAAACAAACAAAAAAACAGATAGTTGGGACACACACACACACATCAGTTTTAAAGTCAAACAAACACACAAAAAAACAGATCGTTGGGCCACACACACACACACACACACACACACAGGTTTCAAGTAAAACAAACAAAAAAACAGATAGTTGGGCCACATACACACACACATCAGTTGTAAAGTTAAACAAACAAAAAAACAGATAGTTCGGCCACACACACACACACACACACACACACATCAGTTTTAAAGTCAAACAAAAACACAAAAAAGAGATAGTTGGGCCACACACACACACACACATCAGTTTTAATGTTAAACAAACACACAAAAAAACAGATAGTTGGGCCACACACAAACACACACACACACTCACACCAGTTATAAAGTTAAACAAACACACACAAAAACAGACAGTTGGGACACACACACACACAAACACACCAGTTTTCAAGTTAAACAAACACACAAAAACAAAGATATTTGGGCCACACACACACACACACATTAGTTTTAAAGTTAAACAAACACACAAAAAAACAGATAGTTGGGCCACACACACACACAGACACACACTCATACCAGTTTTAAAGTAAAATAAAAAAACAGATAGTTGGGCCACACACACACACACATCAGTTGTAATGTTAAACAAACACACAAAAAAACAGATAGTTGGGCCACACAGAAACACACACACACACACACACACACACACCAGCTTTCAAGTAAAACAAACAAAAAAACAGATAGTTGGGCCACACACACACAGACACACACACACACACAAACATACCAGTTGTAAAGTTAAACAAACAAACAAAAAAACAGATAGTTGAGACACACACACAAACACAGTAGTTTTCAAGTTAAACAAACACACAAAACACAGATATTTGGACCACACACACACACACACATCAGGTTTAAAGTTAAACAAACACACAAAAAAACAGATAGTTGGGCCACACACACACAAACACACACAACACATCAGTTTTAAAGTTAAACAACCAAAATACAGATAGTTGGACCAAACACACACACACACATACACACACACACATCAGTTTGAAAGTTAAACAAACACACAAAAAAACAGATAGTTGGGGCACACACACACAAACACACACAACACATCAGTTTTAAAGTTAAACAACCAAAATACAGATAGTTGGACCAAACACACACACACACATACACACACACACATCAGTTTGAAAGTTAAACAAACACACAAAAAAACAGATAGTTGGGCCACACACAAATACACACACACACTCACACCAGTTGTTAGGTTAAACAAACAAACAAAAAAACAGATAGTTAGGCCACACACACACACACACACAGACACACACACACACCAGATTAAAGTAAAATAAAAAAACAGATAGTTGGGCCACACACACACACACATCAGTTGTAAAGTTAAACAAACAATAAAACAGATAGTTGGGCCACTCACACACACACACACACACACACATCAGTTTTAAAGTTAAACAAAAACACAAAAAACACATAGTTGTGCCACACACACACACACACACCTGTTTTAAAGTGAAACAAACACACAAAAAAACAGATAGCTGGGCCACACACAAATACACACACA
>NC_068935.1:88083290-88085790 GCF_023091745.1 Budorcas taxicolor
AAAAAAACAGATAGTTGGGACACACACACACAAACACACCAGTTTTCAAGTTAAACAAACACACAAAAACACAGATATTTGGACCACACACACACACACACATCAGGTTTAAAGTTAAACAAACACACAAAAAAACAGATAGTTGGGCCACACACAAACACACACACACACATACCAGTTTTAAACTTAAAGAAACACACACAAAAACAGATAGTTGGGCCACACACACACACACACACACACACTAGTTGTAAAGTTAAACAAACAAAAAAACAGATGGTAGGGCCGCACAAACACAGACACAGACACATCAGTTTTAAAGTTAAATAAACAAACAAAAAAACAGATAGTTTGGCCACACACACACACACACACACACACACATCAGTTTTAAAGTTAAACAAACACACACAAAAAAAAGATAATTGGGCCACACACACACACACACACAGAAACACATATCAGTATTAAAGTTAAAGAAACAAAGAAAATAACAGATGGGACACACACACCCATCAGTTTTAAAGTTAAATACACAAAAAAACTGATAGTTGGGCCACACACACACACACACACCAGTTTTAAACTTAAACACACAAAAACACAGATAGTTGGGCCACACACACACACACACACACACACACAGAAACACATATCAGTTTTAAAGTTAAAGAAACAAACAAAATAACAGATGGGACACACACACACACATCAGTTTTAAAGTTAAATAAACAAAAAAACAGATAGTTGGGCCACACACACACACACATCAGTTGTAAAGTTAAACAAACAAAAAAATAGATAGTTGGGACACACACACACACATCAGTTTTAAAGTTAAACAAACACACAAAAAAACAGATAGTTGGGCCACACACACACAAACACATACACACATCATTTTTAAAGTTAAACAAACAAAAAAACAGATAGTTGGGCCACACACACACACACAT
Source organism: Budorcas taxicolor (assembly GCF_023091745.1). Lineage (NCBI taxonomy): Eukaryota > Metazoa > Chordata > Mammalia > Artiodactyla > Bovidae > Budorcas > Budorcas taxicolor. The sequence goes on from NC_068935.1 coordinate 88,084,247, forward strand.
CAGTTTTAAAGTTAAACAAACACACAAAAAAACAGATAGTTGGGCCACACACAAACATACACACACACAGATCAGTTTTAAAGTTAAACAAACAGAAAAACAGATAGTTGGGACACACACACACACACACATCATTTTTAAAGTGAAACAAACAAGAAAATAGATAGTTGGGCCAAACACACACAAACAAACACACATACATCAGTTTTAAAGTTAAACAAACAAGAAAACAGACAGTTGGGCCACAACACACACACAAACACAGACACACATCAGTATTAAAGTTAAACAAACAAAAAAACAGACAGTTGGGACACACACACACATCAGTTTTAAAGTCAAACAAACACACAAAAAAACAGTTGGACCACACACACTAGATGTAAAGTTAAACAAACAAAAAAACAGATGGTAGGGCCGCACAAACACAGACACACACACATCAGTTTTAAAGTTAAATAAACAAACAAAAAAACAGATAGTTGGGCCACACACATACACACACACACACATCAGTTTTAATGTTAAACAAACACACACAAAAACAGATAGTTGGGCCACACACACACACAGACACACACACATACCAGTTTTAAAGTAAAATAAAAAAACAGATAGTTGGGCCACACACACACACATCAGTTGTAAAGTTAAACAAACACACAAAAAAACAGATAGTTGGGCCACACACAAACACACACACACACACACACACCAGCTTTCAAGTAAAACAAACAAAAATACAGATAGTTGGGCCACACACACACAGACACACACACACACACAAACATACCAGTTGTAAAGTTAAACAAACAAACTAAAAAACAGATAGTTGGGACACACACACACAAACACACCAGTTTTCAAGTTAAACAAACACACAAAAACACAGATATTTGGACCACACACACACACACACATCAGGTTTAAAGTTAAACAAACACACAAAAAAACAGATAGTTGGGCCACACACAAACACACACACACACATACCAGTTTTAAACTTAAAGAAACACACACAAAAACAGATAGTTGGGCCAAACACACACACACACACACACACTAGTTGTATAGTTAAACAAACAAAAAAACAGATGGTAGGGCCACACAAACACAGACACAGACACATCAGTTTTAAAGTTAAATAAACAAACAAAAAAACAGATAGTTGGGCCACACACACACGCACACATCAGTTGTAAAGTTAAACAAACAAAAAAACAGATAGTTGGGCCACACACACACACACACATCAGTTGTAAAGTTAAACAAACAAAAAAACAGATGGTAGTGCCGCACATACACAGACACACACACATCAGTTTTAAAGTTAAATAAACAAACAAAAAAATAGATAGTTGGGACACACACACACACATCAGTTTTAAAGTTAAACAAACACACAAAAAAACAGATAGTTGGGCCACACACACACAAACACACACACACATCATTTTTAAAGTTAAACAAACAAAAAAACAGATAGTTGGGCCACACACACACACACATCACTTTTAAAGTTAAACAAACACACAAAAAAACAG
>NC_068935.1:88090790-88108290 GCF_023091745.1 Budorcas taxicolor
AGTTAAACAAACAAACAAAACCAAAGATATTTGGGCCACACACACACACACACACACATTAGTTTTAAAGTTAAACAAACACACAAAAAAACAGATAGTTGGGCCACACACACACACAGACACACACACATACCAGTTTTAAAGTAAAATAAAAAAACAGATAGTTGGGCCACACACACACTCACATCAGTTGTAAAGTTAAACAAACACACAAAAAAACAGATAGTTGGGCCGCACACAAACACACACACACACACACACACACCAGCTTTCCAGTAAAACAAACAAAAAAACAGATAGTTGGGCCACACACACACAGACACACACACACACACAAACATACCAGTTGTAAAGTTAAACAAACAAACAAAAAAACAGATAGTTGGGACACACACACACAAACACACCAGTTTTCAAGTTAAACAAACACACAAAAACACAGATATTTGGACCACACACACACACACACATCAGGTTTAAAGTTAAACAAACACACAAAAAAACAGATAGTTGGGCCACACACAAACACACACACACACATACCAGTTTTAAACTTAAAGAAACACACACAAAAACAGATAGTTGGGCCACACACACACACACACACACACACTAGTTGTAAAGTTAAACAAACAAAAAAACAGATGGTAGGGCCGCACAAACACAGACACAGACACATCAGTTTTAAAGTTAAATAAACAAACAAAAAAACAGATAGTTTGGCCACACACACACACACACACACACACACACATCAGTTTTAAAGTTAAACAAACACACACAAAAAAAAGATAATTGGGCCACACACACACACACACACAGAAACACATATCAGTATTAAAGTTAAAGAAACAAAGAAAATAACAGATGGGACACACACACCCATCAGTTTTAAAGTTAAATACACAAAAAAACTGATAGTTGGGCCACACACACACACACACACCAGTTTTAAACTTAAACACACAAAAACACAGATAGTTGGGCCACACACACACACACACACACACACACAGAAACACATATCAGTTTTAAAGTTAAAGAAACAAACAAAATAACAGATGGGACACACACACACACATCAGTTTTAAAGTTAAATAAACAAAAAAACAGATAGTTGGGCCACACACACACACACATCAGTTGTAAAGTTAAACAAACAAAAAAATAGATAGTTGGGACACACACACACACATCAGTTTTAAAGTTAAACAAACACACAAAAAAACAGATAGTTGGGCCACACACACACAAACACATACACACATCATTTTTAAAGTTAAACAAACAAAAAAACAGATAGTTGGGCCACACACACACACACATCAGTTTTAAAGTTAAACAAACACACAAAAAAACAGATAGTTGGGCCACACACAAACATACACACACACAGATCAGTTTTAAAGTTAAACAAACAGAAAAACAGATAGTTGGGACACACACACACACACACATCATTTTTAAAGTGAAACAAACAAGAAAATAGATAGTTGGGCCAAACACACACAAACAAACACACATACATCAGTTTTAAAGTTAAACAAACAAGAAAACAGACAGTTGGGCCACAACACACACACAAACACAGACACACATCAGTATTAAAGTTAAACAAACAAAAAAACAGACAGTTGGGACACACACACACATCAGTTTTAAAGTCAAACAAACACACAAAAAAACAGTTGGACCACACACACTAGATGTAAAGTTAAACAAACAAAAAAACAGATGGTAGGGCCGCACAAACACAGACACACACACATCAGTTTTAAAGTTAAATAAACAAACAAAAAAACAGATAGTTGGGCCACACACATACACACACACACACATCAGTTTTAATGTTAAACAAACACACACAAAAACAGATAGTTGGGCCACACACACACACAGACACACACACATACCAGTTTTAAAGTAAAATAAAAAAACAGATAGTTGGGCCACACACACACACATCAGTTGTAAAGTTAAACAAACACACAAAAAAACAGATAGTTGGGCCACACACAAACACACACACACACACACACACCAGCTTTCAAGTAAAACAAACAAAAATACAGATAGTTGGGCCACACACACACAGACACACACACACACACAAACATACCAGTTGTAAAGTTAAACAAACAAACTAAAAAACAGATAGTTGGGACACACACACACAAACACACCAGTTTTCAAGTTAACCAAACACACAAAAACACAGATATTTGGACCACACACACACACACACATCAGGTTTAAAGTTAAACAAACACACAAAAAAACAGATAGTTGGGCCACACACAAACACACACACACACATACCAGTTTTAAACTTAAAGAAACACACACAAAAACAGATAGTTGGGCCAAACACACACACACACACACACACTAGTTGTATAGTTAAACAAACAAAAAAACAGATGGTAGGGCCACACAAACACAGACACAGACACATCAGTTTTAAAGTTAAATAAACAAACAAAAAAACAGATAGTTGGGCCACACACACACGCACACATCAGTTGTAAAGTTAAACAAACAAAAAAACAGATAGTTGGGCCACACACACACACACACATCAGTTGTAAAGTTAAACAAACAAAAAAACAGATGGTAGTGCCGCACATACACAGACACACACACATCAGTTTTAAAGTTAAATAAACAAACAAAAAAATAGATAGTTGGGACACACACACACACATCAGTTTTAAAGTTAAACAAACACACAAAAAAACAGATAGTTGGGCCACACACACACAAACACACACACACATCATTTTTAAAGTTAAACAAACAAAAAAACAGATAGTTGGGCCACACACACACACACATCACTTTTAAAGTTAAACAAACACACAAAAAAACAGATAGTTGGGCCACACACAAACACACACACACACAGATGAGTTTTAAAGTTAAACAAACAGAAAAACAGATAGTTGGGCCACACACACACACACAAACACACACACACAGAAACACATATCAGTTTTAAAGTTAAAGAAACAAACAAAAAAACAGTTGGGACACACACACACACATCAGTTGTAAAGTTAAACAAACAAAAAAACAGATAGTTGGGCCACACACACACACACACACACACACTAGTTGTAAAGTTAAACAAACAAAAAAACAGATGGTAGGGCCGCACAAACACAGACACAGACACATCAGTTTTAAAATTAAATAAACAAACAAAAAAACAGATAGTTGGGCGACACACACACACACACACACATCAGTTTTAAAGTTAAACAAACACACACAAAAAAAAGATAATTGGGCCACACACACACAAACACACACACACATCAGTTTTAAAGTTAAACAAACAAAAAAACAGATAGTTGGGCCACACACACACACACTTCAGTTGTAAAGTTAAACAAACACACAAAAAAACAGATAGTTGGGCCACACACATACACACACACACACAGATCAGTTTTATAGTTAAACAAACAGAAAAACAGATAGTTGGGACACACACACACAGGCACATCATTTTTAAAGTGAAACAAACAAGAAAATAGATAGTTGGGCCAAACACACACACACAAACACACATACATCAGTTTTAAAGTTAAACAAACAAGAAAACAGATAGTTGGGCCAGACACACACACACAAACACAGACACACATCAGTTTTAAAGTTAAACAACCAAAATACAGATAGTTGGACCAAACACACCCACACACACACACACACACATCAGTTTTAAAGTTAAACAAACACACAAAAAACAGATAGTTGGGCCACACACACACACACACACAAACATACCAGTTGTAAAGTTAAACAAACAAACAAAAAAACAGATAGTTGGGACACACACACACAAACACACCAGTTTTCAAGTTAAACAAACACACAAAAACACAGATATTTGGGCCACACACACACACAAACATACACATCACTTTTAAAGGTAAACAAACACACAAAAAAACAGTTAGTTGGGCCACACACAAACACAAACACACATCAGTTTTAAAGTTAAACTAACACACAAAAAAACAGATATTTGGGCCACACACACACACACTTCAGTTGTAAAGTTAAACAAAGAAAAAAACAGATAGTTGGACCACCGACTCACACACAAACACACACACACGCGCACAAACACACATCAGTTTTAAAGTTAAACAAACAGAAAACAGACAGTTGGGCCACACACACACACACACACATCAGTTTTAAAGTTAAACAAACAAGAAAATATATAGTTGGGCCACACACACACACACAAACACACATACATCAGTTTTAAAGTTAAACCAAGAAGAAAACAGATAGTTGGGCCACACACACACACACAAACACAGACACACATCAGTTTTAAAGTTAAACAAACAAAAAAACAGATAGTTGGGACACACACACACACATCAGTTTTAAAGTCAAACAAACACACAAAAAAACAGATCGTTGGGCCACACACACACACACACATCAGTTTTAAAGTTAAACAACGAAAATACAGATAGTAGGACCAAACACACACACACACAGACACACACACACATCAGTTTTAAAGTTAAACAAACACACAAAAAACAGATAGTTGGGCCAAACACAAACACACACACACACACACACACAGGTTTCAAGTAAAACAAACAAAAAAACAGATAGTTGGGCCACACACACACACACATCAGTTGTAAAGTTAAAGAAACAAAAAAACAGATAGTTGGGCCACACACACACACACACACACACACACATCAGTTTTAAAGTCAAACAAAAACACAAAAAAGAGATAGTTGGGCCAGACACACACACACACACATCAGTTTTAATGTTAAACAAACACACAAAAAAACAGATAGTTGGGCCACACAAAAACACACACACACACTCACACCAGTTATAAAGTTAAACAAACACGCAAAAAAACAGACAGTTGGGACACACACACACACAAACACACCAGTTTTCAAGTTAAACAAACAAACAAAACCAAAGATATTTGGGCCACACACACACACACACACACATTAGTTTTAAAGTTAAACAAACACACAAAAAAACAGATAGTTGGGCCACACACACACACAGACACACACACATACCAGTTTTAAAGTAAAATAAAAAAACAGATAGTTGGGCCACACACACACTCACATCAGTTGTAAAGTTAAACAAACACACAAAAAAACAGATAGTTGGGCCGCACACAAACACACACACACACACACACACACCAGCTTTCCAGTAAAACAAACAAAAAAACAGATAGTTGGGCCACACACACACAGACACACACACACACACAAACATACCAGTTGTAAAGTTAAACAAACAAACAAAAAAACAGATAGTTGGGACACACACACACAAACACACCAGTTTTCAAGTTAAACAAACACACAAAAACACAGATATTTGGACCACACACACACACACACATCAGGTTTAAAGTTAAACAAACACACAAAAAAACAGATAGTTGGGCCACACACAAACACACACACACACATACCAGTTTTAAACTTAAAGAAACACACACAAAAACAGATAGTTGGGCCACACACACACACACACACACACTAGTTGTAAAGTTAAACAAACAAAAAAACAGATGGTAGGGCCGCACAAACACAGACACAGACACATCAGTTTTAAAGTTAAATAAACAAACAAAAAAACAGATAGTTTGGCCACACACACACACACACACACACACACACATCAGTTTTAAAGTTAAACAAACACACACAAAAAAAAGATAATTGGGCCACACACACACACACACACAGAAACACATATCAGTATTAAAGTTAAAGAAACAAAGAAAATAACAGATGGGACACACACACCCATCAGTTTTAAAGTTAAATACACAAAAAAACTGATAGTTGGGCCACACACACACACACACACCAGTTTTAAACTTAAACACACAAAAACACAGATAGTTGGGCCACACACACACACACACACACACACACACAGAAACACATATCAGTTTTAAAGTTAAAGAAACAAACAAAATAACAGATGGGACACACACACACACATCAGTTTTAAAGTTAAATAAACAAAAAAACAGATAGTTGGGCCACACACACACACACATCAGTTGTAAAGTTAAACAAACAAAAAAATAGATAGTTGGGACACACACACACACATCAGTTTTAAAGTTAAACAAACACACAAAAAAACAGATAGTTGGGCCACACACACACAAACACATACACACATCATTTTTAAAGTTAAACAAACAAAAAAACAGATAGTTGGGCCACACACACACACACATCAGTTTTAAAGTTAAACAAACACACAAAAAAACAGATAGTTGGGCCACACACAAACATACACACACACAGATCAGTTTTAAAGTTAAACAAACAGAAAAACAGATAGTTGGGACACACACACACACACACATCATTTTTAAAGTGAAACAAACAAGAAAATAGATAGTTGGGCCAAACACACACAAACAAACACACATACATCAGTTTTAAAGTTAAACAAACAAGAAAACAGACAGTTGGGCCACAACACACACACAAACACAGACACACATCAGTATTAAAGTTAAACAAACAAAAAAACAGACAGTTGGGACACACACACACATCAGTTTTAAAGTCAAACAAACACACAAAAAAACAGTTGGACCACACACACTAGATGTAAAGTTAAACAAACAAAAAAACAGATGGTAGGGCCGCACAAACACAGACACACACACATCAGTTTTAAAGTTAAATAAACAAACAAAAAAACAGATAGTTGGGCCACACACACACAGACACACACACACACACAAACATACCAGTTGTAAAGTTAAACAAACAAACTAAAAAACAGATAGTTGGGACACACACACACAAACACACCAGTTTTCAAGTTAAACAAACACACAAAAACACAGATATTTGGACCACACACACACACACATCAGGTTTAAAGTTAAACAAACACACAAAAAAACAGATAGTTGGGCCACACACAAACACACACACACACATACCAGTTTTAAACTTAAAGAAACACACACAAAAACAGATAGTTGGGCCAAACACACACACACACACACACACTAGTTGTATAGTTAAACAAACAAAAAAAGAGATGGTAGGGCCACACAAACACAGACACAGACACATCAGTTTTAAAGTTAAATAAACAAACAAAAAAACAGATAGTTGGGCCACACACACACGCACACATCAGTTGTAAAGTTAAACAAACAAAAAAACAGATAGTTGGGCCACACACACACACACACATCAGTTGTAAAGTTAAACAAACAAAAAAACAGATGGTAGTGCCGCACATACACAGACACACACACATCAGTTTTAAAGTTAAATAAACAAACAAAAAAATAGATAGTTGGGACACACACACACACATCAGTTTTAAAGTTAAACAAACACACAAAAAAACAGATAGTTGGGCCACACACACACAAACACACACACACATCATTTTTAAAGTTAAACAAACAAAAAAACAGATAGTTGGGCCACACACACACACACATCACTTTTAAAGTTAAACAAACACACAAAAAAACAGATAGTTGGGCCACACACAAACACACACACACACAGATGAGTTTTAAAGTTAAACAAACAGAAAAACAGATAGTTGGGACACACACACACACACACATCATTTTTAAAGTGAAACAAACAAGAAAATAGATAGTTGGGCCAAACACACACACACAAACACACATACATCAGTTTTAAAGTTAAACAAACAAGAAAACAGACAGTTGGGCCACAACACACACACAAACACAGACACACATCAGTATTAAATTTAAACAAACAAAAAAACAGATAGTTGGGACACACACACACATCAGTTTTAAAGTCAAACAAACACACAAAAAAACAGTTGGACCACACACACTAGATGTAAAGTTAAACAAACAAAAAAACAGATGGTAGGGCCGCACAAACACAGACACACACACATCAATTTTAAAGTTAAATAAACAAACAAAAAAACAGATAGTTGGGCCACACACATACACACACACACACATCAGTTTTAATGTTAAACAAACACACAAAAAAACAGATAGTTGGGCCACACACACACACAGACACACACACATACCAGTTTTAAAGTAAAATAAAAAAACAGATAGTTGGGCCACACACACACACATCAGTTGTAAAGTTAAACAAACACACAAAAAAACAGATAGTTGGGCCACACACAAACACACACGCACACACACACACCAGCTTTCAAGTAAAACAAACAAAAATACAGATAGTTGGGCCACACACACACAGACACACACACACACACAAACATACCAGTTGTAAAGTTAAACAAACAAACTAAAAAACAGATAGTTTGGACACACACACACAAACACACCAGTTTTCAAGTTAAACAAACACACAAAAACACAGATATTTGGACCACACACACACACACACATCAGGTTTAAAGTTAAACAAACACACAAAAAAACAGATAGTTGGGCCACACACAAACACACACACACACATACCAGTTTTAAACTTAAAGAAACACACACAAAAACAGATAGTTGGGCCACACACACACACACACACACACACTAGTTGTATAGTTAAACAAAAAAACCGATGGTAGGGCCACACAAACACAGACACAGACACATCAGTTTTAAAGTTAAATAAACAAACAAAAAAACAGATAGTTGGGCCACACACACACACACATCAGTTGTAATGTTAAACAAACAAAAAAACAGATAGTTGGGCCACACACACACACACACACACACACCAGTTTTAAAGTTAAACAAACAAAAAAATAGATAGTTGGGACACACACACACCCATCAGTTTTAAAGTCAAATAAACACACAAAAAAACAGATAGCTGGGCCACACACTCACAGACACACAGAAACACACACACACAGAAACACATATCAGTTTTAAAGTTAAAGAAACAAACAAAAAAAGAGATGGGACACACACACACACATCAGTTGTAAAGTTAAACACACAAAAAAACAGATAGTTGGGCCACACACACACACACACACACACTAGTTGTAAAGTTAAACAAACAAAAAAACAGATGGTAGGGCCGCACAAACACAGAGACACACACATCAGTTTTAAAGTTAAATAAACAAACAAAAAAACAGATAGTTGGGCCACACACACACACACACACACACATCAGTTTTAAAGTTAAACAAACACACACAAAAAAAAGATAGTTGGGCCACACACACACACACACACACACACAGAAGCACACATCAGTTTTGAAGTTAAAGAAACAAACAAAATAACAGATGGGACACACACACACACATCAGTTTTAAAGATAAATACACAAAAAAACAGATAGTTGGGCCACACACACACACACACACACACACACACCAGTTTTAAACTTAAACACACAAAAAAAAGATAGTTGGGCCACACACACACACAGAAACACATATCAGTTTTAAAGTGAAAGAAACAAACAAAAAAACAGATGGGACACACACACACATCAGTTTTAAAGTTAAATAAACAAAAAACAGATAGTTGGGCCACGGACGCACACACAAACACACAGAGAGAGACACACACACACACACACAAACACACCAGGTTTAAAGTTAAACAAACAAAAAAACAGATAGTTGGGCCACACACACACACACATCAGTTTTAAAGTTAAACAAACACACAAAAAAACAGATAGTTGGGCCACACACAAACACACACACACACAGATCAGTTTTAAAGTTAAACAAACAGAAAAACAGATAGTTGGGACACACACACACACACACATCATTTTTAAAGTGAAACAAACAAGAAAATAGATAGTTGGGCCAAACACACACACACAAACTCACATACATCAGTTTTAAAGTTAAACAAACAAGAAAACAGATAGTTGGGCCACACACACACACACAAACACAGACACACATCAGTATTAAAGTTAAACAAACAAAAAAACAGATAGTTGGGGCACACACACATCAGTTTTAAAGTCAAACAAACACACAAAAAAACAGATAGTTGGGCCACACACACACACACACACACTAGTTGTAAAGTTAAACAAAGAAAAAAACAGATGGTAGGGCCGCACAAACACAGACACACACACATCAGTTTTAAAGTTAAATAAACAAACAAGAAAACAGATAGTTGGGCCACACACATACACACACACAGATCAGTTTTAAAGTTAAACAGACACACAAAAAAACAGATAATTGGGCCACACACACACAATCACACACAACACATCAGTTTTAAAGTTAAACAACCAAAATACAGATAGTTGGACCAAACACACACACACACACACGCACACACACATCAGTTTTAAAGTTAAACAAACACACAAAAAAACAGATAGTTGGGACACACACACACACACACACATCAGTTTTAAAGTTAAACAACCAAAATACAGATAGTTGGACGAAACACACACACACACACACACACACATCAGTTTTAAAGTTAAACAAACACACAAAAAACAGATAGTTGGGCCACACACACACACACACACAAACATACCAGTTGTAAAGTTAAACAAACAAACAAAAAAACAGATAGTTGGGACACACACACAAAAACACACCAATTTTCAAGTTAAACAAACACACAAAAACACAGATATTTGGGCCACACACACACACAAACATACACATCAGTTTTAAAGTTAAACAAACACACAAAAAAACAGATAGTTGGGCCACACACAAACACAAACACACATCAGTTTTAAAGTTAAACTAACACACATAAAAACAGATATTTGGGCCACACACACACACACTTCAGTTGTAAAGTTAAACAAACAAAAAAACAGATAGTTGGGCCACGGACTCACACACAAACACACGCACACGCGCACACACACACATCAGTTTTAAAGTTAAACAAACGGAAAACAGACAGTTGGGCCACACACACACACACACACATCAGTTTTAAAGTTACACCAACAAGAAAACAGATAGTTGGGCCACACACACACACACAAACACAGACACACATTAGTTTTAAAGTTAAACAAACAAAAAAACAGATAGTTGAGACACACACACACACATCAGTTTTAAAGTCAAACAAACACACAAAATAACAGATCGTTGGGCCACACACACACACACACACACACACACACATGTTTCAAGTAAAACAAACAAAAAAACAGATAGTTGGGCCACACACACACACACATCATTTGTAAAGTTAAACAAACAAAAAAACAGATAGTTGGGCCACACACACACACACACACACACACACACACACATCAGTTTTAAATTTAAGCAAAAACACAAAAAAGAGATAGTTGGGCCACACACACACATCAGTTTTAATGTTAAACAAACACACAAAAAAACAGATAGTTGGGCCACACACAAACACACACACACACTCACACCAGTTATAAAGTTAAACAAACACACAAAAAAACAGACAGTTGGGACACACACACACACAAACACACCAGTTTTCAAGTTAAACAAACAAACAAAACCAAAGATATTTGGGCCACACACACACACACACACACATTAGTTTTAAAGTTAAACAAACACACAAAAAAACAGATAGTTGGGCCACACACACACACAGACACACACACATACCAGTTTTAAAGTAAAATAAAAAAACAGATAGTTGGGCCACACACACACACACATCAGTTGTAAAGTTAAACAAACACACAAAAAAACAGATAGTTGGGCCGCACACAAACACACACACACACACACACACACCAGCTTTCCAGTAAAACAAACAAAAAAACAGATAGTTGGGCCACACACACACAGACACAAACACACACACAAACATACCAGTTGTAAAGTTAAACAAACAAACAAAAAAACAGACAGTTGGGACACACACACACAAACACACCAGTTTTCAAGTTAAACAAACACACAAAAACACAGATATTTGGACCACACACACACACACACATCAGGTTTAAAGTTAAACAAACACACAAAAAAACAGATAGTTGGGCCACACACAAACACACACACACACATACCAGTTTTAAACTTAAAGAAACACACACAAAAACAGATAGTTGGGCCACACACACACACACACACACACACTAGTTGTAAAGTTAAACAAACAAAAAAACAGATGGTAGGGCCGCACAAACACAGACACAGACACATCAGTTTTAAAGTTAAATAAACAAACAAAAAAACAGATAGTTTGGCCACACACACACACACAAACACACACACACATCAGTTTTAAAGTTAAACAAACACACACAAAAAAAAGATAATTGGGCCACACACACACACACACACAGAAACACATATCAGTATTAAAGTTAAAGAAACAAAGAAAATAACAGATGGGACACACACACCTATCAGTTTTAAAGTTAAATACACAAAAAAACTGATAGTTGGGCCACACACACACACACACCAGTTTTAAACTTAAACACACAAAAACACAGACAGTTGGGCCACACACACACACACACACACACACACACAGAAACACATATCAGTTTTAAAGTTAAAGAAACAAACAAAATAACAGATGGGACACACACACACACATCAGTTTTAAAGTTAAACAAACAAAAAAACAGATAGTTGGGCCACACACACACGCACACATCAGTTGTAAAGTTAAACAAACCAAAAAGCAGATAGTTGGGCCACACACACACACACACACACACACACACACCAGTTTTAAATTTAAACACACAAAAAAACAAATAGTTGGGCCACACACACACACATAAATCAGTTTTAAAGTTAAACAAACAAGAAAACAGACAGTTGGGCCACAACACACACACAAACACAGACACACATCAGTATTAAAGTTAAACAAACAAAAAAACAGATAGTTGGGACACACACACACATCAGTTTTAAAGTCAAACAAACACACAAAAAAACAGTTGGACCACACACACTAGATGTAAAGTTAAACAAACAAAAAAACAGATGGTAGGGCCGCACAAACACAGACACACACACATCAGTGTTAAAGTTAAATAAACAAACAAAAAAACAGATAGTTGGGCCACACACATACACACACACACATCAGTTTTAAAGTTAAACAAACACACAAAAAAACAGATAGTTGGGCCACACACACACAAAGACACACAACACATCTGTTTTAAAGTTAAACAACCAAAATACAGATAGTTGGACCAAACACACACACACACACAAACATACCAGTTGTAAAGTTAAAAAAACAAACAAAAAAACAGATAGTTGGGACACACACACACAAACGCACACATCAGTTTTAAAGTTAAACAAACACACAAAAAACAGATAGTTGGGCCACACACACACACACATCAGTTGTAAAGTTAAACAAACAAAAAAACAGATAGTTGGGCCACACACACACACACACACACACACACATCAGTTTTAAAGTTAAAGAAACAAAGAAACAGATAGTTGGGCCACACACACACACACACATCAGTTGTAAAGTTAAACAAACAAAAAAACAGATGGTAGTGCCGCACATACACAGACACACACACATCAGTTTTAAAGTTAAATAAACAAACAAAAAAACAGATAGTTGGGCCACACACACACACACCCACAGACACACACACATACCAGTTTTAAAGTAAAATAAAAAAACAGATAGTTGGGCCACACACACACACACACACATCAGTTTTAAAATTACACCAACAAGAAAACAGATAGTTGGGCCACACACACACACACAAACACAGACATACATCAGTTTTAAAGTTAAACAAACAAAAAAACAGATAGTTGGGCCATACACACACACACACACACACATACACATCAGTTTTAAATTTAAACAAAAACACAAAAAAGAGATAGTTGGGCCACACACACACATCAGTTTTAATGTTAAACAAACACACAAAAAAACAGATAGTTGGGCCAGACACAAACACACACACACACACACACACACCAGTTTTAAATTTAAACACAGAAAAAAACAAATAGTTGGGCCACACACACACACACACACACACACACACAGAAACACATATCAGTTTTAAAGTTAAAGAAACAAACAAAATAACAGATGGGACACACACACACCCATCAGTTTTAAAGTTAAATAAACAAAAAAACAGGTAGTTGGGCCACACACACACACACACATCAGTTGTAAAGTTAAACAAACAAAAAAACAGATGGTAGTGCCGCACATACACAGGCACACACACATCAGTTTTAAAGTTAAATAAACAAACAAAAAAATAGATAGTTGGGACACACACACACACATCAGTTTTAAAGTTAAACAAACACACAAAAAAACAGATAGTTGGGCCACACACACACAAACACACACACACATCAGTTTTAAAGTTAAACAAACAAAAAAACAGATAGTTGGGCCACACACACACACACATCAGTTTTAAAGTTAAACAAACACACAAAAAAACAGATAGTTGGGCCACACACAAACACACACACACACAGATCAGTTTTAAAGTTAAACAAACAGAAAAACAGATAGTTGGGACACACACACACACACACATCATTTTTAAAGTGAAACAAACAAGAAAATAGATAGTTGGGCCAAACACACACACACAAACACACATACATCAGTTTTAAAGTTAAACAAACAAAAAAACAGATAGTTGGGACACACACACACATCAGTTTTAAAGTCAAACAAACACACAAAAAAACAGATAGTTGGACCACACACACTAGATGTAAAGTTAAACAAACAAAAAAACAGATGGTAGGGCCGCACAAACACAGACACACACACATCAGTTTTAAAGTTAAATAAACAAACAAAAAAACAGATAGTTGGGCCACACACACACAAACACACACAACACATCTGTTTTAAAGTTAAACAACCAAAATACAGATAGTTGGACCAAACACACACACACACACACACGCACACACACATCAGTTTTAAAGTTAAACAAACAAAATACAGATAGTTGGACCAAACACACACACACACACACACACACACACACACACATCAGTTTTAAAGTTAAACAACCAAAATACAGATAGTTGGACCAAACACACACACACACACAAACATCCCAGTTGTAAAGTTAAACAAACAAACAAAAAATCAGATAGTTGGGACACAGACACACAAACACACACATCAGTTTTAAAGTTAAACAAACAAAAAAACAGACAGTTGGGACACACACACACACATCAGTTTTGAAGTCAAACAAACACACAAAAAAACAGATTGTTGGGCCACACACACACACACTCCCACACACACACAGGTTTCAAGTAAAACAAACAAAAAAACAGATAGTTGGGCCACACACACACACACATTAGTTGTAAAGTTAAACAAACAAAAAAACAGATAGTTGGGCCACACACACACACACACACACACACACATCAATTTTAAAGTTAAACAAAAACACAAAAAAACAGATAGTTGGGCCACACACACACACACACACACATCAGTTTTAATGTTAAACAAACACACAAAAAAACAGATAGTTGGGCCACACACAAACACACACACACACTCACACCAGTTATAAAGTTAAACAAACACACAAAAAAACAGACAGTTGGGACACACACACGCAAACACACCAGTTTTCAAGTTAAACAAACACACAAAAACAAAGATATTTGGGCCACACACACACACACACACATTAGTTTTAAAGTTAAACAAACACACAAAAAAACAGATAGTTGGGCCACACACACACACAGACACACACACATACCAGTTTTA
This sequence comes from Budorcas taxicolor, assembly GCF_023091745.1. NCBI lineage: Eukaryota > Metazoa > Chordata > Mammalia > Artiodactyla > Bovidae > Budorcas > Budorcas taxicolor. Next base: position 88,106,548 of record NC_068935.1, read on the forward strand.
AAGTAAAATAAAAAAACAGATAGTTGGGCCACACACACACACACATCAGTTGTAAAGTTAAACAAACACACAGAAAAACAGATAGTTGGGCCACACACAAACACACACACACACAAACACACCAGCTTTCAAGTAAAACAAACAAAAAAACAGATAGTTGGGCCACACACACACACACATTAGTTGTAAAGTTAAACAAACAAAAAAACAGATAGTTGGGCCACACACACACACACACACACACAAACATACCAGTTGTAAAGTTAAACAAACAAACAAAAAAACAGATAGTTGGGACACACACACACAAACACACCAGTTTTCAAGTTAAACAAACACACAAAAACACAGATATTTGGACCACACACACACACACACATCAGGTTTAAAGTTAAACAAACACACAAAAAAACAGATAGTTGGGCCACACACAAACACACACACACACATACCAGTTTTAACCTTAAAGAAACACACACAAAATCAGATAGTTGGGCCACACACACACACACACACACACACTAGTTGTAAAGTTAAACAAACAAAAAAACATATGGTAGGGCCGCACAAACACAGACACTGACACATCAGTTTTAAAGTTAAATAAACAAACAAAAAAACAGATAGTTGGGCCACACACACACACACACACACACACACATCAGTTTTAAAGTTAAACAAACACACACAAAAAAAAGATAATTGGGCCACACACACACACACACACACACACAGAAACACATATCAGTATTAAAGTTAAAGAAACAAACAAAATAACAGATGGGACACACACACACACATCAGTTTTAAAGTTAAATACACAAAGAAACTGATAGTTGGGCCACACACACACACACACACCAGTTTTAAACTTAAACACACAAAAACACAGATAGTTGGGCCACACACACACACACACACACACACACACAGAGAAACACATATCAGTTTTAAAGTTAAAGAAACAAACAAAATAACAGATGGGACACACACACACACATCAGTTTTAAAGTTAAACAAACAAAAAAACAGATAGTTGGGCCACACACACACACACACATCAGTTGTAAAGTTAAACAAACAAAAAAACAGATAGTTGGGCCACGCACACACACACACACACACACACATACCTGTTTTAAAGTTAAAGAAACAAAAAAACAGATAGTTGGGCCACACACAGACGCACACATCAGTTGTAAAGTTAAACAAACCAAAAAGCAGATAGTTGGGCCACACACACACAAACACACACACACACAGAAACAAATATCAGTTTTAAAGTTAAAGAAACAAACAAAATAAAAGATGGGGCACACACACAAACATCACTTTTAAAGTTAAACAAACAAAAAAACAGATAGTTGGGCCACACACACACGCACACACACACACACACACACCAGTTTTACACTTAAACACACAAAAAAACAGATAGTTGGGCCACACACACACACACACATCAGTTGTAAAGTTAAACAAACAAAAAAACAGATGGTAGTGCCGCACATACACAGACACACAGACATCAGTTTTAAAGTTAAATAAACAAACAAAAAAATAGATAGTTGGGACACACACACACATCAGTTTTAAAGTTAAACAAACACACACACAAAAAAATAGTTGGGCCACACACACACACACACACACATCAGTTTTAAAGTTAAACAAACAAGAAAACAGATAGTTGGGCCACGGACTCACACACAAACACAGACACACATCAGTTTTAACGTTAAA
>NC_068935.1:88113290-88118290 GCF_023091745.1 Budorcas taxicolor
ACACACACAGAAACAAATATCAGTTTTAAAGTTAAAGAAACAAACAAAATAAAAGATGGGGCACACACACAAACATCACTTTTAAAGTTAAACAAACAAAAAAACAGATAGTTGGGCCACACACACACGCACACACACACACACACACCAGTTTTACACTTAAACACACAAAAAAACAGATAGTTGGGCCACACACACACACACACATCAGTTGTAAAGTTAAACAAACAAAAAAACAGATGGTAGTGCCGCACATACACAGACACACAGACATCAGTTTTAAAGTTAAATAAACAAACAAAAAAATAGATAGTTGGGACACACACACACATCAGTTTTAAAGTTAAACAAACACACACACAAAAAAATAGTTGGGCCACACACACACACACACACACATCAGTTTTAAAGTTAAACAAACAAGAAAACAGATAGTTGGGCCACGGACTCACACACAAACACAGACACACATCAGTTTTAACGTTAAACAAACAAAAAAACAGATAGTTGGGACACACAAACACATCAGTTTTAAAGTCAAACAAACACACAAAAAAACAGATCGTTGGGCCACACACACACACACACACACATCAGTTTTAAAGTTAAACAACCAAAATACAGATAGTAGGACCAAACACACACACACACAGACACACACACACATCATTTTTAAAGTTAAACAAACACACAAAAAACAGATAGTTGGGCCAAACACAAACACACACACACACACACACACAGGTTTCAAGTAAAACAAACAAAAAAACAGATAGTTGGGCCACACACACACACACATCAGTTGTAAAGTTAAACAAACAAAAAAACAGATAGTTGGGCCCCGCACACACACACACACACACATTAGTTTTAAAGTTAAACAAACACACACACAAAAAAATAGTTGGGCCACACACACACACACACACAGACACACACACATACCAGTTTTAAAGTAAAATAGAAAAACAGATAGTTGGGCCACACACACACACACATCAGTTGTAAAGTTAAACAAACACACAAAAAAACAGATAGTTGGGCCACACACAAACACACACACACACAGATCAGTTTTAAAGTTAAACAAACAGAAAAACAGATAGTTGGGACACACACACACACACACATCATTTTTAAAGTGAAACAAACAAGAAAATAGATAGTTGGGCCAAACACACACACACAAACACACATACATCAGTTTTAAAGTTAAACAAACAAAAAAACAGATAGTTGGGACACACACACACATCAGTTTTAAAGTCAAACAAACACACAAAAAAACAGATAGTTGGACCACACACACTAGATGTAAAGTTAAACAAACAAAAAAACAGATGGTAGGGCCGCACAAACACAGACACACACACATCAGTTTTAAAGTTAAATAAACAAACAAAAAAACAGATAGTTGGGCCACACACACACAAACACACACAACACATCTGTTTTAAAGTTAAACAACCAAAATACAGATAGTTGGACCAAACACACACACACACACACACGCACACACACATCAGTTTTAAAGTTAAACAAACAAAATACAGATAGTTGGACCAAACACACACACACACACACACACACACACACACACATCAGTTTTAAAGTTAAACAACCAAAATACAGATAGTTGGACCAAACACACACACACACACAAACATCCCAGTTGTAAAGTTAAACAAACAAACAAAAAATCAGATAGTTGGGACACAGACACACAAACACACACATCAGTTTTAAAGTTAAACAAACAAAAAAACAGACAGTTGGGACACACACACACACATCAGTTTTGAAGTCAAACAAACACACAAAAAAACAGATTGTTGGGCCACACACACACACACTCCCACACACACACAGGTTTCAAGTAAAACAAACAAAAAAACAGATAGTTGGGCCACACACACACACACATTAGTTGTAAAGTTAAACAAACAAAAAAACAGATAGTTGGGCCACACACACACACACACACACACACACACATCAATTTTAAAGTTAAACAAAAACACAAAAAAACAGATAGTTGGGCCACACACACACACACACACACATCAGTTTTAATGTTAAACAAACACACAAAAAAACAGATAGTTGGGCCACACACAAACACACACACACACTCACACCAGTTATAAAGTTAAACAAACACACAAAAAAACAGACAGTTGGGACACACACACGCAAACACACCAGTTTTCAAGTTAAACAAACACACAAAAACAAAGATATTTGGGCCACACACACACACACACACATTAGTTTTAAAGTTAAACAAACACACAAAAAAACAGATAGTTGGGCCACACACACACACAGACACACACACATACCAGTTTTAAAGTAAAATAAAAAAACAGATAGTTGGGCCACACACACACACACATCAGTTGTAAAGTTAAACAAACACACAGAAAAACAGATAGTTGGGCCACACACAAACACACACACACACAAACACACCAGCTTTCAAGTAAAACAAACAAAAAAACAGATAGTTGGGCCACACACACACACACATTAGTTGTAAAGTTAAACAAACAAAAAAACAGATAGTTGGGCCACACACACACACACACACACACAAACATACCAGTTGTAAAGTTAAACAAACAAACAAAAAAACAGATAGTTGGGACACACACACACAAACACACCAGTTTTCAAGTTAAACAAACACACAAAAACACAGATATTTGGACCACACACACACACACACATCAGGTTTAAAGTTAAACAAACACACAAAAAAACAGATAGTTGGGCCACACACAAACACACACACACACATACCAGTTTTAACCTTAAAGAAACACACACAAAATCAGATAGTTGGGCCACACACACACACACACACACACACTAGTTGTAAAGTTAAACAAACAAAAAAACATATGGTAGGGCCGCACAAACACAGACACTGACACATCAGTTTTAAAGTTAAATAAACAAACAAAAAAACAGATAGTTGGGCCACACACACACACACACACACACACACACATCAGTTTTAAAGTTAAACAAACACACACAAAAAAAAGATAATTGGGCCACACACACACACACACACACACAGAAACACATATCAGTATTAAAGTTAAAGAAACAAACAAAATAACAGATGGGACACACACACACACATCAGTTTTAAAGTTAAATACACAAAGAAACTGATAGTTGGGCCACACACACACACACACACCAGTTTTAAACTTAAACACACAAAAACACAGATAGTTGGGCCACACACACACACACACACACACACACACAGAGAAACACATATCAGTTTTAAAGTTAAAGAAACAAACAAAATAACAGATGGGACACACACACACACATCAGTTTTAAAGTTAAACAAACAAAAAAACAGATAGTTGGGCCACACACACACACACACATCAGTTGTAAAGTTAAACAAACAAAAAAACAGATAGTTGGGCCACGCACACACACACACACACACACACATACCTGTTTTAAAGTTAAAGAAACAAAAAAACAGATAGTTGGGCCACACACAGACGCACACATCAGTTGTAAAGTTAAACAAACCAAAAAGCAGATAGTTGGGCCACACACACACAAACACACACACACACAGAAACAAATATCAGTTTTAAAGTTAAAGAAACAAACAAAATAAAAGATGGGGCACACACACAAACATCACTTTTAAAGTTAAACAAACAAAAAAACAGATAGTTGGGCCACACACACACGCACACACACACACACACACACCAGTTTTACACTTAAACACACAAAAAAACAGATAGTTGGGCCACACACACACACACACATCAGTTGTAAAGTTAAACAAACAAAAAAACAGATGGTAGTGCCGCACATACACAGACACACAGACATCAGTTTTAAAGTTAAATAAACAAACAAAAAAATAGATAGTTGGGACACACACACACATCAGTTTTAAAGTTAAACAAACACACACACAAAAAAATAGTTGGGCCACACACACACACACACACACATCAGTTTTAAAGTTAAACAAACAAGAAAACAGATAGTTGGGCCACGGACTCACACACAAACACAGACACACATCAGTTTTAACGTTAAACAAACAAAAAAACAGATAGTTGGGACACACAAACACATCAGTTTTAAAGTCAAACAAACACACAAAAAAACAGATCGTTGGGCCACACACACACACACACACACATCAGTTTTAAAGTTAAACAACCAAAATACAGATAGTAGGACCAAACACACACACACACAGACACACACACACATCATTTTTAAAGTTAAACAAACACACAAAAAACAGATAGTTGGGCCAAACACAAACACACACACACACACACACACAGGTTTCAAGTAAAACAAACAAAAAAACAGATAGTTGGGCCACACACACACACACATCAGTTGTAAAGTTAAACAAACAAAAAAACAGATAGTTGGGCCCCGCACACACACACACACACACATTAGTTTTAAAGTTAAACAAACACACACACAAAAAAATAGTTGGGCCACACACACACACACACACAGACACACACACATACCAGTTTTAAAGTAAAATAGAAAAACAGATAGTTGGGCCACACACACACACACATCAGTTGTAAAGTTAAACAAACAAAAAAACAGATAGTTGGGCCGCGCACACACACACACACACACACACACCAGTTTTAAAGTTAAACAAACAAAAAAACAGATAGTTGGGACACACACACACACACACACACACACACAGGTTTCAAGTAAAACAAACAAAAATCAGATAGTTGGGCCACACACACACACACATCAGTTGTAAAGTTAAACAAACAAAAAAACAAATAGTTGGGCCACGGACGCACACACAAACACACACACAGAGACACACACACACACAAAAACACACCAGGTTTAAAGTAAAACAAACAAAAAAACACATAGTTGGGCCACACACACACACACATCAGTTGTAAAGTTAAACAAACAAAAAAACAGATCGTTGGGCCAAAAAC
>NC_068935.1:88120790-88123290 GCF_023091745.1 Budorcas taxicolor
AAAAACACAAAAAAGAGATAGTTGGGCCACACACACACACACACATCAGTTTTAATGTTAAACAAACACACAAAAAAACAGATAGTTGGGCCACACACAAACACACACACACACTCACACGAGTTATAAAGTTAAACAAACACACAAAAAAACAGACAGTTGGGACACACACACACACAAACACACCAGTTTTCAAGTTAAACAAACACACAAAAACAAAGATATTTGGGCCACACACACACACACACATTAGTTTTAAAGTTAAACAAACACACAAAAAAAAAGATAGTTGGGCCACACACACACACACACACAGACACACACACATACCAGTTTTAAAGTAAAATAAAAAAACAGATAGTTGGGCCACACACACACACACATCAGTTGTAAAGTTAAACAAACACACAGAAAAACAGATAGTTGGGCCACACACAAACACACACACACACAAACACACCAGCTTTCAAGTAAAACAAACAAAAAAACAGATAGTTGGGCCACACACACACACACATTAGTTGTAAAGTTAAACAAACAAAAAAACAGATAGTTGGGCCACACACACACACACACACACACAAACATACCAGTTGTAAAGTTAAACAAACAAACAAAAAAACAGATAGTTGGGACACACACACACAAACACACCAGTTTTCAAGTTAAACAAACACACAAAAACACAGATATTTGGACCACACACACACACACACATCAGGTTTAAAGTTAAACAAACACACAAAAAAACAGATAGTTGGGCCACACACAAACACACACACACACATACCAGTTTTAACCTTAAAGAAACACACACAAAATCAGATAGTTGGGCCACACACACACACACACACACACACTAGTTGTAAAGTTAAACAAACAAAAAAACATATGGTAGGGCCGCACAAACACAGACACTGACACATCAGTTTTAAAGTTAAATAAACAAACAAAAAAACAGATAGTTGGGCCACACACACACACACACACACACACACATCAGTTTTAAAGTTAAACAAACACACACAAAAAAAAGATAATTGGGCCACACACACACACACACACACACAGAAACACATATCAGTATTAAAGTTAAAGAAACAAACAAAATAACAGATGGGACACACACACACACATCAGTTTTAAAGTTAAATACACAAAGAAACTGATAGTTGGGCCACACACACACACACACACCAGTTTTAAACTTAAACACACAAAAACACAGATAGTTGGGCCACACACACACACACACACACACACACACAGAGAAACACATATCAGTTTTAAAGTTAAAGAAACAAACAAAATAACAGATGGGACACACACACACACATCAGTTTTAAAGTTAAACAAACAAAAAAACAGATAGTTGGGCCACACACACACACACACATCAGTTGTAAAGTTAAACAAACAAAAAAACAGATAGTTGGGCCACGCACACACACACACACACACACACACACCTGTTTTAAAGTTAAAGAAACAAAAAAACAGATAGTTGGGCCACACACAGACGCACACATCAGTTGTAAAGTTAAACAAACCAAAAAGCAGATAGTTGGGCCACACACACACAAACACACACACACACAGAAACAAATATCAGTTTTAAAGTTAAAGAAACAAACAAAATAAAAGATGGGGCACACACACAAACATCACTTTTAAAGTTAAACAAACAAAAAAACAGATAGTTGGGCCACACACACACGCACACACACACACACACACACCAGTTTTACACTTAAACACACAAAAAAACAGATAGTTGGGCCACACACACACACACACATCAGTTGTAAAGTTAAACAAACAAAAAAACAGATGGTAGTGCCGCACATACACAGACACACAGACATCAGTTTTAAAGTTAAATAAACAAACAAAAAAATAGATAGTTGGGACACACACACACATCAGTTTTAAAGTTAAACAAACACACACACAAAAAAATAGTTGGGCCACACACACACACACACACACATCAGTTTTAAAGTTAAACAAACAAGAAAACAGATAGTTGGGCCACGGACTCACACACAAACACAGACACACATCAGTTTTAACGTTAAACAAACAAAAAAACAGATAGTTGGGACACACAAACACATCAGTTTTAAAGTCAAACAAACACACAAAAAAACAGATCGTTGGGCCACACACACACACACACACACATCAGTTTTAAAGTTAAACAACCAAAATACAGATAGTAGGACCAAACACACACACACACAGACACACACACACATCATTTTTAAAGTTAAACAAACACACAAAAAACAGATAGTTGGGCCAAACACAAACACACACACACACACACACACAGGTTTCAAGTAAAACAAACAAAAAAACAGATAGTTGGGCCACACACACACACACATCAGTTGTAAAGTTAAACAAACAAAAAAACAGATAGTTGGGCCCCGCACACACACACACACACACATTAGTTTTAAAGTTAAACAAACACACACACAAAAAAATAGTTGGG
>NC_068935.1:88125790-88128290 GCF_023091745.1 Budorcas taxicolor
CACACACACACACACACACATCAGTTTTAAAGTTAAACAAACACACAAAAAAGAGATAGTTGGGCCACACACACACACACACACATCAGTTGTTAAGTTAAACAAACAAAAAAACAGATAGTTGGGCCACGGACGCACACACAAACACACACACAGAGACACACACACACACAAAAACACACCAGGTTTAAAGTTAAACAAACAAAAAACACATAGTTGGGCCACACACACACACACATCAGTTGTAAAGTTAAACAAACAAAAAAACAGATAGTTGGGCCACAAACACACACACACACACACACACATCAGTTTTAAAGTTAAACAAAAACACAAAAAAGAGATAGTTGGGCCACACACACACACACACATCAGTTTTAATGTTAAACAAACACACAAAAAAACAGATAGTTGGGCCACACACAAACACACACACACACTCACACGAGTTATAAAGTTAAACAAACACACAAAAAAACAGACAGTTGGGACACACACACACACAAACACACCAGTTTTCAAGTTAAACAAACACACAAAAACAAAGATATTTGGGCCACACACACACACACACATTAGTTTTAAAGTTAAACAAACACACAAAAAAAAAGATAGTTGGGCCACACACACACACACACACAGACACACACACATACCAGTTTTAAAGTAAAATAAAAAAACAGATATTTGGGCCACACACACACACACTCATCAGTTTTAAAGTTAAACAAACACACAAAAAAACAGATAGTTGGGCCACACACACACAAACACACACACACACATCAGTTCTAAAGTTAAACAAACAAAAAAACAGATAGTGGGGCCACACACACACACACTCATCAGTTTTAAAGTTAAACAAACACACAAAAAAACAGATCGTTGGGCCACACACAAACACACACACACACATCAGTTTTAAAGTTAAACAAACAGAAAAACAGACAGTTGGGCCACACACACACACACACACACATCAGTTTTAAAGTTAAACAAACAAAAAAACAGATAGTTGGGCCACACACACACACACACAAACACACATACATCAGTTTTAAAGTTAAACAAACAAGAAAACAGATAGTTGGGCCACACACACACACACAAACACAGACACAGATCAGTTTTAAAGATAAACAAACAAAAAAACAGATAGTTGGGACACACACACACACATCAGTTTTAAAGTCAAACAAACACACAAAAAAACAGATCGTTGGGCCACACACACACACACACACATCACTTTTAAAGTTAAACAACCAAAATACAGATAGTAGGACCAAACACACACACACACAGACACACACACACATCAGTTTTAAAGTTAAACAAACACACAAAAAACAGATAGTTGGGCCAAACACACACACACACACACACACACACACACACACAGGTTTCAAGTAAAACAAACAAAAAAACAGATAGTTGGGCCACACACACACACATCAGTTGTAAAGTTAAACAAACAAAAAAACAGATAGTTGGGCCACACACACACACACACACACACACACATCAGTTTTAAAGTTAAACAAAAACACAAAAAAGAGATAGTTGGGCCACACACACACACACACACATCAGTTTTAATGTTAAACAAACACACAAAAAAACAGATAGTTGGGCCACACACCAACACACACACACACTCACACCAGTTATAATGTTAAACAAACACACAAAAAAACAGACAGTTGGGACACACACACACACAAACACACCAGTTGTCAAGTTAAACAAACACACAAAAACAAGGCTATTTGGGCCACACACACACACACACACACATTAGTTTTAAAGTTAAACAAACACACAATAAAACAGATAGTTGGGCCACACACACACAGACACAAACACATACCAATTTTAAAGTAAAATAAAAAAACAGATAGTTGGGCCACACACACACACACACACAGACACACACACATACCAGTTTTAAAGTAAAATAGAAAAACAGATAGTTGGGCCACACACACACACACACCAGTTTTAAAGTTAAACAAACAAAAAAACAGATAGTTGGGACACACACACACACACACACACACACACACAGGTTTCAAGTAAAACAAACAAAAATCAGATAGTTGGGCCACACACACACACACATCAGTTGTAAAGTTAAACAAACAAAAAAACAGATAGTTGGGCCACGGACGCACACACAAACACACACACAGAGACACACACACACACAAAAACACACCAGGTTTAAAGTAAAACAAACAAAAAAACACATAGTTGGGCCACACACACACACACATCAGTTGTAAAGTTAAACAAACAAAAAAACAGATCGTTGGGGCAAAAACACACACACACACACACACACATCAGTTTTAAAGTTAAACAAAAACACAAAAAAGAGATAGTTGGGCCACACACACACACACACACACACATACCTGTTTTAAAGTTAAAGAAACAAAAAAACAGATAGTTGGGCCACACACAGACGCACACATCAGTTGTAAAGTTAAACAAACCA